>NW_024470321.1:4270840-4503340 GCF_900496995.4 Aquila chrysaetos chrysaetos | reverse complement strand
CCTCCCTGATTTAACTAAAGATTTTCAGCTGTTCTTTTATGAAAGACAACACCTGGCACTTGGTGTGTTAACCCAGAAGATGGGGGAGCTGGAAATGACCAGTCGGCTACTTCTCCAAACAACTGGACACAGTGAGTAAAGGGTGGCCAAATTGTCTTAGAGCAGTGGCTGCAACAGTGATGATCGTACAAGAAGCTCGGAAATTGACTTTGGGAAAAACAATAACAGTCTATGTCCCACACATGGTGAAAACTGTTCTAGAAACAAAGGGGGGACACTGGCTATCTCCGAGCAGAATGTTGAAGTATCAAGTAATATTAACTCAACAAGATGATGTAATTTTAAAAACAACTAACCTGGCAAATCCAGCTGTGTTTTAAGTTCCATACAGGAAGAAGGACATTTGGAACATGATTGCCTGGCTGCTATTGAGTATGCTTATTCCAGTCGTGAAGATTTGAAGGATGTACCATTGGAGCGACCGGACTGGGAACTGTATACAGATGGTAGCAGCTTTGTAGAGCAAGGAGTTCGATACGCTGGATATGCGGGTAACAACAGACACCACAGTTATAGAAGCAGAAGCATTGCCAAGTACCACCTCAGCTCAGAAAGTGGAACTTATTGCTTTGATTCGAGCTTTAGAACTAAGCGAGGAGAAGAAAGTAAATATTTGGACAGATTCAAAGTATGCTTTTGGAGTGGTACATGTCCATGCAGCATTGTGGGAAAGAAAGAGGATTATTGTCCTCCCAGGGATCAAATATTAAACACCAAGATGAAATTTTACAATTATTACAAGCAGTTCAGAAACAGATCAGGTAGCAATCATGTACTGTAAAGCACATCAAATTGGAAACACAAAGGAAATTGCTGGAAATAATTTAGCCGACCGAACGGCAAGAAAGGTAGCAAAGGAACGAGCATTGCAAATGGCATTAATTCCCTCCAAAAACAGTAATTCTCCCTAGGGAAGAACCAAAATACTCAGAGGAGGATGATAAGCTAGGTCAATTATTAAATGCTAAGAAAAACCTAACCGGATAGTGGGTAACACCTAAAGGACAGGTAGTAGTTCCACCCTTTTTGATGAGAGAAATAATTCAAACAAAGCATCAGGAGTGTCACTGGGGAGCAGAGGCCTTAGTAACTTCCTTACAAAACAAGCGGTATCGCTCAGAATGTTAGGAATAGCTAAAATAATAACTGCAAAATGTGAAGTATGTTTGAAAAATAATCCAATAATCAGGAAAAAGGTTTAAATGGGTCGAATAAAATCTGGTACAGAGCCTGGAGATTATTGGCAAGTAGATTTTTCAGAACTACCTAGGCAGAATGGGTATCGGTACATCCTGGTGGGGGTTGATACTTTTACAGGATGGCCAGAAGCTTTTCCCTGTCGTTCCACACAAGCAAAGGAAGTAGTAAAATGGTTACTATGAAAAATAATTCCAAGGTTTGGGGTTCCTATTGGAATTTCTTCTGACAGAGGTCCACACTTGTTGCAGAAGTGGTCCAAAATGTTAGCAAAATTCTGGGTATCACATGGGATTTGCGTACCCCATGGAGGCCACAATCCAGTGGGAAAGTAGAAAGAATGAATCAAACCTTAAAAAGGCAAATAAGCAAAATTGTCAAGAGACTAATTTAAAATGGCCTCAAGCACTTCCATTGGCATTATTGTGAATCAGAGTACAGCCAAAGAGTGGAACCTCAGTCAGTCCTTATGAATTATTGTATGAGAAACCTTATGAATCTCCAGAACCAAACCCCAAACATGCATGTAAAAGGAAAACAAGATGTGTATAACTATTTGCTTTCCTTACGAAAAACTTTGACTGCAATTCGGAGAGCAGTGGTGTGGAATAGACCATTATCCCTGGAAGTTCCGGTGCATGACTTACAACCAGGAGACTATGTCTATGTGAAACGTGGATTTCCGAACCCCTGCAGGAACGTTGGAAAGGACCCCTTCCAGATACTGTTAACCACCTTCACGGCTATTAAAATTGCAGAATCGGATGCTTGGATACACTATACTCGAGTGAAGAAGGCACCTACTCCATGGAAGATTATTAGCCGGGATCCAAAGACTTTAAAACTGACTCTGAAACATGTCTAATTTTTCATATCTGTTTGTGCTTGTTCTTTTTATATTAGTTCGGCAGATAATGATGGTGGAAACCCGGACTGATTTGATGATCAGGAACAAAAGACAAGTAGAAACAAACAATTGATTGGCATTCCTGAAAAAATGTCCGAAGAAAATTGATGTTAGGATTGATTAAGGAGATTTGCCAGCTTGCAAAATGTTACCCAAATTACTGCTTGTTTGCCGATACCAAGAGCAGTGGGGGAATCTATTCCTTGGAGAATTTTAACTACGAATTTAACTACCCTGGAACATAGAAACAAAACCACCTATTGCAAACAAAGGCCAGTGACTAAATGGTCTGAACAGGTAAAGATCATTAGAAAACAATGGAAATGGATGGGCAGAGAAAGAAGATTGCTTGAAATTATCAAATCATCAATTTACACCAGCCTCTTCTATAAGAGACATGTTTATGGTGGGTAGCCTATGGGTTGGTGTTCGTATGATGTACGAATCAAAAACTAATGAGAGCCGGAGCATCATGGAATGGAAATGTGGTGAGGCCAATCAAACCATACCAGAAAAAACAGTTAGCTGGGATTCAGTATGGTCTATGACCATATGATTTCAATTTCAATATATGGCCAAAACTTCTTGGTGTTTTACTTGGGATGGATCAGTTAATACAGCCTGGCCATCAGTAGACGACAGGGGGAGTACATTACGAAAAAAAGAAAAATTAGTATCTTGGTGGAGATGTGAAAAAATTTATTATTGTAGTACTAAAGACCCAGCAATCGAAAGAATTCCTCCTTTAGCTGCGGCCTTGAAGTATGGCTGCTTGTGTAGAGGATTCAAAAATGATCTCAAATTAATTGAAACATTCACACCCAAAAGGGGAACCTTTTTCAGTTGTAGAAAATCTACCATTCAGAGTCTGGGACATTTGATTTGCGCATTAAGTGATGGAACTTGGACAACTCACTTATCATTAGATGGCACGGTAAAACAAGTTATTTTAGGCATGCCAATATTATGCCCGATTTGGAAGAAATCGCCATTCAAAGGACCCTTGGAGAATTTAAAGTTAAAACGAACCAAGAGGTCTGAAATAGATGATGATACATGGAACGAACCATCAACAGGAGTGAAAATTGGCTGGGCACTTGAATCCCTTTTGAACCCTATAGCTTCATATAGAAACAGAGAATGGCTCCACCAGTTAACAGGTCAGGTAGAAAAATTAGCAAACATCACAAAAAGGGGTTCAAGGAATTGAACGTACAGCTGCAGGCGACATCTAGGATGACTCTCCAAAATAGAATGGCTTTAGACCTACTTTTACTTAAGGAACATGGAGTGTGTGGATATGTCAAAGATAGAGTGGACCATTGTTGTATTCATATTCCTAATGTCACTCAGGACGTAGAACATGATTTGGAGTTATTGAGCAAAGTTGAAAAAGAAACTGAAACTATTTGAGAAGATATGTCAGAAGATTGGCTGGGAAAAATTTTTAGTGGATTGGGATGGAATCCGAGCTCTTGGTTACGGTCTATAATCAAAACTCTGTTTCTGTTACTAATTGTCTTTTTGATGATCATGCTACTATATGCTTGTCTGAAGAGACAATTTACCAATAGAATTGCAGTAAATCGCATGATCATGAGAGAGGTTCCAATTGTTCCACCAGAATGCAGTCCACCACCAGTATATGCCGAAACAAATATTGACTCTCGGAATAATAGTGGATAAATGTTAGGTAGGTGATGTGAAAGTATTGAAATAATTTTCAACACTTTCAAAGGGGGGGGAATGTTACTGATTTGTCATTGATTTCTTATTAGTTAGAATTAATTATATTTAATTTTAATATTTTAGCAAAATCATATGTATGTTGTATTTTATACATTTAACCACCAACCAGTGTCTGCTGTGAAATCTCCTGTATAGCCCCGTACCAAGACCAGAGAAATTGGCTAAAATCATCTAGTAGGAACATTTAGAACTTAGATAACAAGATAAAGAAATTAAAATCTGATTATAAAGAGTTTGATTTGACTAAAAAGTAGAAAATTGTGAAGCATAAGTATGGAGTGTTAAGTTTGAAATGTAGCCTTAGGAACTTAGGAGCTTAGAAATGTATAATGTGTAACCATAAGTATTGTTCAAAATCATTTAACCACAGAAGTTTTGACAAAGGTTGGTAGTCTTGTAGTGTTTGTTTTGAAAACTAAGGAAACCGTTATGGACACCAGTTTGCTGCTTGGAGACACCTGAGAGGTCAAGAAGCGGACGATTGAGGAAGACTATGAAAGACCACCAGAGGACTCCTGAGGACCACCAGAGACCTTCACTGCGCCTGCGTAAAGGACATTTACATATGCTAATGATTTCCCGGAAGTCTAATGAATATGCATAACTTTTCTTGGAAATCTAATGAATATGCATCAGTAAGTCTTAATATAAGGTGTATTGTTTTGGTGACAGGTGTGCGTGGTTCGTGAGAGGACTCGCCCGCGCACCCGGCCATCAATAAAGAAGTGTCTGCTTATCTACACCAAATTGGTGTTGATAAGTTCTTCATTCCGAGCTTTTCGGTAACACTATGATAATCAGTTATAATCATTTTTATGTATATGTATACTAATCTGATGAATATGCAATTAGTTATTCTATATAACCTGTTAGTGCTAGAGCTGTGGTATGCACGCTAGGTCGAACTATCCCCCGTGCATCCAGCGCTGCAATAAAGAATGCCTGCTTTCTAAAACTCCAAAACGAGTCTTAGAGAGTTTCTTTGACCGGCTTTTCAGTATCACATGAACTTCTCCAACATGGGTCCTTGCCACGGGCTGCAGTTCTTCAAAAACTGCTCCAGCATAGGTCCCTTCCATGGTGTGCAGTCCTTCAGGAGCAAACTGCTCCAGTGTGGCTCCCCTGCAGGGTCACAAGTACTGCCAGTTGTGGCAGAAAAAGACTTAACTGCAAGGTTCAAGCAATGATTTATTTGAACGTCACTTACAGACTTAACATGCCACTATTGCAGGTTTTACAGATACAATGGAGGAATGCACTATTGCAATTTTTTAAGGCAAGAGTAGTACATTATTACAAACACAAGCACACACGAGTTTACAAACTTCAAGCATAAATAATATTCAATTACCCCTCCAGGTAAGGGCTCTCAATCCCAGGAAGCTACCTCAACCAGCGTCCCGATCAAGGGGGGGAAGGGTTTCCTTCACAAGCCAACTGTATAGTTGTGATGGGTTGACCCTGGCTGATTGCCAGGTGCCCACCAAAGCCGTTCTATCACTCCCCCTCCTCAACTGGACAGGGAGAGAAAATATAACAAAGAGCTTGTGGGTCGAGATAAGGACAGGAGAGATATCACTCATCACTTACCGTCACGGGCAAAACAGACTCAACTTAGGGAAATTTAACTCACTTTATTACAAATCAACCAGAGTAGGGTAATGAGAAATAAAACCGAATCTCAGAACACCTTCCCTCCACCCCTCCCTTCTTCCCGGGCACAACTTCACTCCCGGCTTCTCTACCAACCCCCCCAGCGGCACAGGGGGACGGGGATGGGGTTTACGGTCAGTTCATCACACGTTGTTTTCTGCCGCTTCATCCTCCTCAGGGGGAGGACTCATCACACTCTTCCCTGCTCCAACGTGGGGTTCCCACCCACGGGAGACAGTCCTCCACGAACTTCTCCAACGTGGGCCCTTCCCACGGGCTGCAGTTCTTCACGAACTGCTCCAGCATGGGTCCTTTCCACGGTGTGCAGTCCTTCAGGCACAGACTGCTCCAGCGTGGGTCCCCACGGGGTCACAAGTCCTGCCAGAAAACCTGCTCCGTGGGCTCCTCTCTCCACAGATCCGCAGGTCCTGCCAGGAGCCTGCTCCAGCGCAGGGTTCCAGCGGTGTCACAGCCTCCTTCGGGAAACCCACCTGCTCCGGCGTGGGGTCCTCCACGGGCTGCAGGTGGATATCTGCTCCACCGTGGACCTCCATGGACTGCAGGGGGACAGCCTGCCTCACCATGGTCTTCACCACGGGCCGCAGGGGAATCTCTGCTCCGGCGCCTGGAGCATCTCCTCCCCCTCCTTCTTCACTGACCTTGGTGTCCGCAGAGTTGTTTCTCTTACATGTTCTCACTCCTCTCTCCGGCTGCCGAATCTGCCTGTCCCAACTTTTTTTCCTTCTTAAAAATGTTATCACAGAGGCGTTACCACTATCGCTGATTGGCTCGGCCTTGGCCGGCGGCAGGTCCATCTTAGAGCCGGCTGGTATTGGCTCTCTCTCGAACACAGGGGAAACTTCCAGCAACTTCTTACAGAAGCCACCCCTGTAACCCCCCCCGCTACCAAAACCTTGCCAGCAAAACCAATACAATAGTTGGAGAAGTGACTCCCCCATTTCCAACCTGAATCTTAGAGTTTTTATCCCCTGACTTGTGGAATGGTGTGTATGACTATGCCTGAGTGGATTATGATATATGCCTGAGTGGATTATGTATATCTGAGTGGAGTTTCCCCTTATCTTTCCTTTGCTGGTCTGTGATTGTTTGAATACACAAGGTTGTCATTTGAAACTGAAGCTGAAACTCTCCAGCTTGCTTTTTTTTTTTTTTTTTTTTTTTTTTTTTTTTTTTTTTTTTTTTTAACACCTTGCTTCCTCAGGCAACTGAATAGTGGTTGGATTGAGACTCAGGGCATACTATTTGTTAAGGGATTTCAAGGCTTATTTCAGGTTTTGGTTCTTGAATGGCACAGCCACCGCCCTGTTTAGTTTAGGGCTTATCAGACAACCCAGGGCTAAGCTGGCTACACAGCTCCCTGTGAGTCGTCTCTGCAGAGAGACAGGGCCTCAAGGCAATTCAAGGCTGGGTCACTTTTGTAATCCCCCATGAGTCACCTGTGCGCAATAGACAGGGTGAAACTCATTTGTGAACTATGAGCCGGACAATCCACACACCAGTAACCCCCACCACCACCAACAAAATCTTGCCACACACACCCAATACATTCCACTCTTCGCCTCTGTGCATCACATATTTAAGAATTATCATTAAAATCTACATTCATCACACAAAATCTTCACAGTTTTCACAAACTTCACTCACATCAACAAAAAGAATTCTCCACACTGAAATCAAAATATCATCACAACACCAACAAAAGTGGACAATTTACGCACAATCCACCCCTTGTCTCTTCACCACAATTACAACAAAAAAAATTCCCCACTTGTCATGCAGCTCTTCACTCTCTAGCTGAAAATAGAAGACAGAGACTCCTTTGTCCTGGTTTCAGCTGGGATAGAGTTAATTGTCTTCCTAGTAGCTGGTACAGTGCTATGTTTTTGAGTTAGGTATGAGAAGAATGTTGATAACACTGATGTTTTCAGTTGTTGCTAAGTAGTGTTTAGACTAAGTCAAGGATTTTTCAGCTTCTGATGCCCAGCCAGCAAGAAGGCTGGAGGGGCACAAGAAGTTGGCAAAGGACACAGCCAGGGCAGCTGACCCAAACTGGCCAACAGGGTATTCCATACCATGTGGCGTCATGTCTAGTATATAAACTGGGGGGAGTGGGGGCGGGGGGGATTGCTGCTCAGGAACTAACTGGGCATTGGTCAGCGAGTGGTGAGCAATTGCATTGTGCATCACTTGTTTTGTATATTCCAATCCTTTTATTATTATTATTGTAATTTTATTATTATTATTACCATTATTAGTTTCTTCTTTTCAGTTCTATTAAACTGTTTTTATCTCAACTCACGAGTTCTACTTTTTTTTTCCAATTCTCTCCCCCATCCCTCTGGGAAGGGGGGAAGTGAGTGAGCAGCTGCGTGGTGCTTAGTTGCTGGCTGGGGTTAAACCATGACATCCTCGTAGGAAGAAATCCAAGTCGTTTAACCCAAAATACAGCATGTGATCTTGACACATGAGTTTGGCACCCTGCAATATGGGTACGTCCTTATCTCATATGGAGATTATGGCCTTGCATTTATTTTTGTTTTTTTGATTTGGTCACTCCTCCTTATTAATTCCTATACAATGGGGGTCACTGTTCCTTTCAAGTGAGGTCATTGGTTCTAATAGAAATTAAAATCACAAAGCATATGATTTACACCTGGAATCAGACCCATGAAATTCAGGGTGTAGATGAAAGATTTGGCAGAAAATATGTAGAGACTGCTGCCAGAACTATCCCAAATAAAAAATGATAGGAACTATCCAGTTTCTAGTATCCCAGTTTCAATCCTCAGGCTTGACAAGCAGAGGTACATTATAGAATAACTAATACCAGGCTGTGAATATTTTCAGAGATCAGTGTGAGATCTGTTTAGAGATTCCTCATGCATGAAGATCCATTTTTAAAGTTACCTCACCCTAGCTTCAGTCACTGCATTTTTAACTATGAAGCACACTGAGCTAGCTTATGAAGATATTTATAGATTCCCACATAAAACCAGTGCTGTAAGTTTGCTAAAGAGAAGCAATTAGTCTGGATCCCATTTGGGACCACTTCAAACACACATGTAGAAATTCCATGCTAAGAAACGCCTTGTATGCGGAGGGATCTGTCTTCCTATTTCAGTACTAATTGAAAAATGTTAGGTTGGTCCCATAGATCTGAATTACAAAGAGAATTTGGCCAGATTAAGCCTTTGTCTCTCAGCACACCCAAAGCATACACAGATGCCTCAGGCTTGCTGTCGTGGTTCAACCCCAGCCAGCAACTAAGCACCATGCAGCCACTCGCTCACTCCCCGCCACACCCAGTGGGATGGGGGAGAAAATCAGGAGAAGTAAAACTCATGGGTTGAGATAAGAGCAGTTTAATAGGACAGAAAAGAAGAAACTAATAATGATCATGATAACACTAATAAAATGACACCAGTAATAATAAAATGATTTGAATATACAAATGATGCACAGTGCAATTGCTCACAACTTGCCAACTGCTGCCCAGTTAATTCCTGAGCAGCGATCCCCCCCAGGCCAACTCCCCCCAGTTTATATACTAGACATGACATCGCATGGTATGGAATATCCCTTTGGCCGCTTTGGATCAGCTGCCCTGGCTGTGTCCCCTCCCAACTTCTTGTGCCCCTCCAGCCTTCTTGCTGGCTGGGCATGAGAAGCTGAACAATCCTTAACTTAGTCTAAACACTACTTAGCAACAACTGAAAACATCAGTGTGTTATCAACATTCTTCTCATACCTGACTCAAAAACATAGCACTGTACCAGCTACTAGGAAGACAATTAACTCTATCCCAGCTGAAACCAGGACAGTATACACCCCTTATTCTATACCATTGATGTCATGCTGAGTTCCCATACCTTCAGTTACATCCCAGTCAATCATCATCAGCTTTTCCATCCCTTTGAGATATATAAACAATAATACATATACATATATATGTATAGACACACACAGATATCATTCCTTTAGTTTATGGGTCATGTCCATAAAATGTTCATTGAGTTAATTTAGTTCCCAACTCTGGCCTCCAACTGTCATACCAGTCTTTCTGGGTAAGAGGGATGGTGCAAAGTCCTCTCAGTCGGCAGAGCAGGATTGGGCTTCAGTGCGGTGTGATGAGCAGGTGACATTGGACGCAGCAGGAGGATGGTGTGCACCGTTGGATTGTTGCATGCTGGAGTCAGTTCTGGTTCCATCACTACTGCGCTTTGCTCAGTTTTATCACAGTTCATTCTTGCTTGACCTAAGTGATTCTTACTGTAGTACTATGGATATAGCATATAACAATTATATTGATGATAACATAGAGTAGCAGGATTATATAGCAGCTAATATCATACAGGTTAATTCTGGCCATTCTCACCTAAAATCAAATCCCCTTGAGGTACACATTGGACTTCCCCATCTTTTTGCATCACTCACCAAGTGCACCCAGGTCCTTGGGCAAAAGCAATCCCAAGAATGGGTTTACCTTTGCCTGAGGCAGGAGTAACCCAGACTGTCTTCCCTAATGTATTTGTTATGTGCAATACAGGGACTTTATCCCCATCTACAGTACTTAAAAGTTCTGACTGGGCAGGGCCAGTTTGACTGGCAGATCCTCTGGTGTTGACTAACCAGGTGGCTTTTGCTAAATGTGTATCCCAATGTTTGAAGGTTCCACCCCCCATTGCTCTCAATGTAGTCTTTAACAGTCCATTGTATCATTCAATTTTCCCAGAGGCTGGTGCATGATAGGGGATGTGATACACCCACTCAATGCCATGCTCTTTGGCCCAGGTGTCTATGAGGTTGTTTTGGAAATGAGTCCCAGTGTCTGACTCAATTCTTTCTGGGGTGCCATGTTACCACAAGACCTGCTTTTCAAGGCCCAGGATAGTGTTCCGGGTGGTGGCATGGGGTACAGAATATGTTTCCAGCCACCCGATGGTCGCTTCCACCACTGTAAGCACATGGCGCTTGCCTTGGCGAGTTTGTGGGAGTGCGATATAGTCAATCTGCCAGGCTTCCCCAAATTTATATTTCAGCCATCGCCCTCCATACCACAGGGGCTTTAACCACTTGGCTTGCTTAATTGCAGCACATGTTTAACATTCATGGATAACCTGTGTGATACTGTCCATGGTCAATTCCACCCCTCGATCACGAGCCCATCTATATGTTGCATGTCTTTCCTGATGGCCCGAGGTATCATGGGCCCACTGAGCCATAAATAGCTCACCCTTATGTTGCCAGTCCAGGTCCACCTGGGACACTTCAATCTTGGCAGCCGGATCCACCTGTTGATTATTTTGATGTTCTTCAGTGGCCCGACTCTTGGTTACGTGAGCATCTACATGACGTACTTTTACAACCAGATTCTCTAGCCAGGACGCAATATCTTGCCACAGTGGCAAGATGGTTTACCTCTGCGCTGCCAGTTGCTCTTCTTCCATTGCTGTAACCACCCCCACAGGGCATTTGCCACCATCCATGAGTCAGTATACAGATAGAGCACTGGCCACTTTTATCGTTCTGCAATATCTAACGCTAGATGGATGGCTTTCACCTCTGCAAACTGACTCGATTCACCTTCTCCTTCAGCAGTTTCTGCGACTTCTCGTGTAGGACTCCATACAGCAGCCTTCCACCTCTGATGTTCTCCCACAATGCGACAGGACCCATCAGTGAACAGGGCATATTGCCTCTCATTTTCTGGCAGTTTATTATATAGCGGGGCCTCTTCAGCACGTGTCACCTCCTCCTCTGGCGACATTCCAAAATCTTTGCCTTCTGGCCAGTCCGTGATCACTTCCACAATTCCTGGGCGACTGGGGTTTCCTATGTGAGCTCGTTGTGTGATCAGTGCGACCCACTTACTCCACGTGGCATCAGTCACGTGATGTGTAGAGGAGACCCTCCCTTTGAACATCCAGCCCAGCACTGGCAGTCGGGGTGCTAAGAGGAGCTGTGTTTCAGTACCAACCACTTCTGAGGCGGCTCGAACTCCTTCATATGCTGCCAATATCTCTTTTTCAGTTGGAGTATAGCAAGCCTCGGATCCTTAATATCCTCGACTCCAAAACCCCAGGGGTCGGCCTTGGGTCTCCCCAGGTGCTTTCTGCCAGAGGCTCCAGGTAGGGCCATTCTCCCTGGCTGCAGTATAGAGCACATTTTTAACATCTTGTCCTGCCCGGACTGGTCCAAGGGCTACTGCATGAACAATCTCCCGTTTAATTTGTTCAAAGGCTTGTTGTTGCTCATGGCCCCCATTTAAAATCATTCTTCTTCCGGGTCACTTGATAGAGAGGGCTTACAGTCAGACTGTAATTTGGAATATGCATTCTCCAAAAACCCACGACACCTAAGAAGGCCTGTGTTTCCTTTTTATTAGTTGGTGGAGACATAGCTGCTATTTTGTTGATCAGGTCCATTGGGATCTGATGACGTCCATCTTGTCATTTTATTCCTAAAACTGGATCTCCTGTGCAGGTCCCTTGACCTTACTTTCTTTTATGGCAACACCGGCTTTCAGAAGGATTTGGATTATTTTCTTCCCCTTCTCAAAGACTTCTTCTGCCATGTTGCCCTATATGATGATGTCATCAATGTATTGCAGGTGTTCCGGAGCTTCACCTTTTTCCAGTGCAGCCTGGATCAGTCCATGGCAAATGGTGGGGCTGTGTTTCCACCCCTGGGGCAGTCGATTCCAGGTGTACTGGACACCCCTCCAAGTGAAAGCAAACTGTGGCCAGCACTCTGCTGTTGCAGTAGAGATGGACACAACAAACATCAGTCTGTGCAAAAATGGCAAAATGGCTACTTATTGTTCTAACAAGCTTTTTTATAACTTTCTTCAGAGTATGTGTTCGTATATGATTGGTTTAGTTAGTAACTAACAATTCATGATTGGGTAACAGTTTTAGCTGCGGATTCGTTAAGACGGTTCTTCTTATCATCTTCTTTCCCAGGACTTTCCAGACTCTCAAGGATACACCACAAGCTGCTCAAGGTCACGCTGCTCACGTACCGTCAGGCATTTGGCAGATTTGCTACATTCCCCGACAATTCCCCCTTTTTGTATTTGTGCTTAAAAAGATTGCTCCGGCAGCCCTCTACAGGGCCCTTTGCAGAAGGCTGAGAAGGCAGGGCAACATTAGGAGCACAGTTATCACAATCAAGATCACTACCCCCACAGTCTTGAGCAGAGATATCAACCATCCAGACAATCCCCAACCCTCGAACATGTTTCCTAGCCAATCTGACTCATCGCTTTTTGTCAACCTCCTGACCTCCTTCTTTAATTGTTGAATACTACTGTAAATAGATTTTGAGTGATCGGATAAATTCATACAACACATCCCTTCAAACTCACCACAACCATGTCCTTGTGCTAAAAGCAAAAAATCAATTGCAGCTCTATTTTGTAGCGTAGCATGTCTAACACTGTCAACATCAGTTAGAAGGCCACTTAAAGCTAAAGAGGTAGCATTAGTTTGTTTGCTAAGCCAACATCCCAACTTATTTAAAGTTCTTAAGGCATTTGCAATGCCAACTCCTGGTGCCAGTATGGAGGCTGCTATTATCTGGCCTCGATTCCAGAATTCAAGGTTATCTTGACAGGAACTGCTAAAATGATGAACAGTCCTTTGGACTCGCTTATGTTTTCGAGTCATGCTCAGAATCGTTGACACATTTGGTGTTAATAACGTGAGGCGTCCGAGGCTACACGGGCCTCCATTCAGTTTAGATGGAATGCCTCCCCAGGCACGATCTCCACAGATTAAAAACACACCAGGAGGTAGCGCAAGAGGAGTAACAGAGGATCGTGAAGCATTAGGTGCGGTGTAATTACACCACGCAGTTGCATTGCGATAGAGAATACTAGTTGCATTAACATTTTGGCCTTGGTGAGCAGTATTGTTATAAGAGTAATTAAAAAATACACAAGCATCCATCACTACAGATCCTAGTAATTCTAACTCTTGGGGTTCCTGGATAACCTGCGGGAGGTGTGCATACACATCATCCCAGTTTTTTGTACAATTTTCTGGAGAACTACAGAGGTTCAGAGTCTGCAGTGGGTTCGGCCATGTGTCCATGGGTATTCCTACCAAGAATGTAGAAAATGGATTTTCAGGGCTTGCGGTGGCGAAACACATGGTGTCCTGATGTGTCATGCTTGCTAAAGTGACCCAAACATTTTGTTTAGGTTGTGAGACCACCCATCCTTCACCCTGAGGCAGGTTCCAATACAGGCCGAACACACCGAGCAGGAACCCAGCGAGGACCGGCATCTGTGGAAACACAAGCATAACCCCTTCCCCAGGTTAATAGCTCACATGGTCCACTCCACTGACCAGTAATTAAATCTTTAACATGCACTTTGATACCTTTTTGTAAATTCTGTGTTGAAAAAAGAGAAGAGAAATGTTGAAAAAGAGGAGGTAGAGAAGAATTATCCCTATAATGGAGAAAGTTAAGAACATAAACTGCTTTATCTAAACATGCCTGTGGTGATTCCCCCTTTTTGTTTTTGAAGCTGCCGCTTCAATGTGCCATGTGCACGCTCAACAATTGCTTGTCTTGTCGGGGAGTGGGGAATTCCTGTAACATGAGTAACACCCCACGAATTAAAAAATGTTCAAACTTTCTGTGAAACATATGCTGGGCCATTGTCCGTTTTAATTTGGCGTGGCACCCCAAGCATAGAGAAAGCCTTCTGTAAATGTCGAATCACATCTTTTCCTGTTTCTGCAGTATGTGCTGTTGCTACCAAGGCATGAGAATAAGTATCAATAGAAACATGAACATATTTCTGTCGGCCAAATTCATTTATATGAGTAACATCAGTTTGCCAAATCTGTAAAGCCTGCATACCTCTGGGATTAGTACCAAAATACACTGGAGTGTGAGTTCCTTGACAATCAGGGCAGGCAGCTATAATGGAGCGAGCTTCAGTATGGGACAAACCAAATTGCCGTCGTAAAGCTCGAAAACCTTGATGAAAAAATTGATGTGATAATACAGCTTGTTGCTTCAGGTTAGGAACAGTACTCAGAGCCATAGCAGAAACAAGAGCATCCGCTCTGATTACCTTCCGTATAAAATCCTGGTAAAGTGGTATGACTCCGGATGCGCATGATAAAATAAGGTTCTGTCCGTAGTTGAATACTTTTCCAGAGTTCTAAAAGCACATCAAATAATAATTGATTGTCTGACATGGTCAAAACTACTTTGTCTAGGCGAGAAACTGTTAGCTACATACGCTGAGTCAGTTACAATATTTACAGGACTAGAAAAAATAGAAAAAGCAACAGCCATTGCACGCAGCTCTACTACTTGTGGAGAACCATTTTGATATTCTACTTTGTTGTTCCAGGTGTTGTTGTCATACCATACTACTGCTGCTTTACCTGTTTTCCCCGAGCCATCTGTAAAGACAGTGGGGCCTTTCACAGGTTCTGGCTGGTTTAGATTTTCTGACCAAATGGTATTTCTCGAGCAAATTTCAGTAGCGGGTGTGACGGTAGATGATACGATATCTGCCCTTGAAAATCCGCCATGGCCGCTTGTAGCTTGTAATTGTTTGCCAGACACCATTCAAAATACCAATTTTGAACAGGTAAAACAATCATAGCTGGATCACGTCCTGTTAGTTCTAAACATCGTTTTCTGGCTTTTATGATTACATCAGCAATAAGTTCAAACAATCCAGGAGCAGTTTTTCGTGGCCGGAATGACAAAAACATCCATTCTAAAATATGTAATGGGTCATCCCACTCAGAATTCCACTGCACCAAAGCACCAAACGGCACAGTTTTGTCAATTAGTACAGAGAATTGTACCAATTGAGACAGATCTATTTGAGAAACAAATTTCTTGTATATGCATTGTTCCACCATGTGAATTACATTTAACGCTTCCTTATTTAATATTCTGGGTTCTGTTGGATCAGTGGAATTTTTTAACAATTCCAATAAAGGTTGCAACTGTGAATTGGTCAGTCCAAGATAGGGCCTGATCCAGTTCAAGGATCCCATTAGTTTCTGTACATCATTGAGTGTCTTAACCTCAAGGTTGAGTTTCACAGGTTGGGGCACAACCTGCTTGCTTGTAATTGTCATACCCAAATATTTCCAGGGTTCTATTTTTTGTACCTTTTCAGGGGCAATAACTAATCCATATTGTTGTGTCGTGGTTTAACCCCAGCCAGCAACTAAGCACCATGCAGCCGCTCACTCACTCCCCCCCCACCCAGTGGGATGGGGGAGAAAATCGGGAAAAAGAAGCAAAACCCACGGGTTGAGATAAGAACAGTTTAATAGAACAGAAAACAAGAAACGAATAATGATAATGATAACACTAATAAAATGACAACAGCAATAATGAAAGGATTGGAATGTACAAATGATGCGCAGTGCAATTGCTCACCACCCACCGACTGGCACCCCGCTAGTCCCCGAGCGGCGATTCCCCGCCCCCACTTCCCAGTTCCTATACTAGATGGGACGTCACATGGTATGGAATACCCTGTTGGCCACTTTGGGTCAGGTGCCCTGGCTGTGTCCTGTGCCAACTTCTTGTGCCCCTCCAGCTTTCTCTCTGGCTGGGCATGAGAAGCTGAAAAATCCTTGACATTAGTCTAAACACTACTAGCAGCAACTGAAAACATCAGTGTTATCAACATTCTTCTCATACTGAACTCAAAACATAGCACCGTACCAGCTACTAGGAAGACAGTTAACTCTATCCCAGCTGAAACTAGGACATGTTGTAACAAATTCCTGGCCAAATTCTCCATGTCATTCAACTGCTCCTTATTGTCTGATGCTAACAGAATGTCATCCATATAATGATAACAATAACTAGTAGGGAATTTTTCCCTTACAGGTGACAAAGCTTGTGCTACAAACCATTGACAAATTGTTGGCGAATTTTTCATGCCCTGCGGCAAAACTCTCCATTGATATCTTTTTGCCGGTTCTGCATGATTGATAGAAGGCACAGAAAAATGCAAATTTTTCTTTGTCTTGGGAAGCTAATGGTATCGTAAAAAAACAGTCCTTAAGGTCCATGACAATGATTTCCCAATCTTGAGGGATCATGGCAGGTGAAGGCATGCCTGGTTGCAGAGCCCCCATCGTGGCCATGACAGCATTGATTTGCCGCAGGTCATGCAGAAATCGCCATTTTCCTGATTTCTTTTTTATGACAAACACTGGAGTATTCCATGGGCTCTGAGAGGGTTCAATGTGTCCAGCAGCTAGTTGTTCTGCCACCAGTTCTTGCAGGGCCTTTAATTTTTCAATTGGTAGGGGCCACTGATCCACCCACACAGGGTTATTTGTTAACCAAGTTAAAACAAGCGTGGGTTGTCTAACACCCTGCAGCACAGTGGCCCCCGTTAAAAATCCGTGGTAATTCTCACCCCCCATTGCGACAAGCAATCCCTCCCCCATAAATTGAGGGGAGCTGCCGTCACATATGGTTTAATGGCTGCTTGTTGGCCCTCAGGATTGGTAATCAGAACTGCTGTGGCTGCTGTCCTTGCTTGTGAGGATCCTCCCAGCCCCACTACTCCTATACCCGCATCCTCTGTTGGCCAGGTGGATGGCCACAGATAATCAGCAATAACAGTCACATCGGCTCCGGTGTCCAGGAGCCCCGCAAGCCTTACTGTGGTCGGCGATCTTCTGTGATTCGACAGCGTGCACGTCATATGTAGTCGGGATGAGGAAACAGTCTGAGACCAGCAGACTTGAGGGGGTCCCGTAGAGCCGAAGCCTCCATCACATCGCAGGCGCTGTTCTGCTTTTGAAACACAACTCGAAAAAGGAATAAGTTGAGCAATGCGAGTGACTTTAGGGATTGTTACTGGTGGGTAGGGGGGGTTGAAACCAGCGCGCAAATTTGACCTGTAAAATCAGCATCAATAACTCCTACGTGCACAATTAGCCCATTTAACGTGCTACTTGATCTTCCCAGTAGCAATGCACTCAGTCCTCGGCCTATAGGACCCTTTGCATCAAGAGAGACCTTAACGATGTCTTTTGTGGCTATAGTTATTGTGTCGGCGGTGGATACATCCAACCCTGCTGAGCCTGCTGTTGCGGCTAATTGTTCGCAGAGGGGAGTTGGCCGGCTGCCGGGAGGGGATTTGTTGTCCTCGCGCGCCCTCTCGCGCTCTTCTTGTGGTTTCCCTGTAGTGGCTGCCCATTAATATGAAATTTGGAACGACATTGTTTTGCAAAATGTCCTGGTTTTCCGCATTTGTGGCAATTAATCCCCGGTGAGATGTTCACCGGTTGTTTACCTGGTGATGTTCTGTTTAGACAAGCTGCCTTTATGTGCCCTTCTCTGCCACACCTAAAGCATTTGCCCGAATTTTTCATATTCATAACAGTAGCTAGGGTGGCCACTTGCGCTGCCGACTGGACAGCCGCCTTATGTTCCACTGTCCCAACTTTAGAGCATGCGGCCACCATGTCGGGAATAGAAGGATCTCCTGGTAAAGCCTGTATTATCTTTTGACAGTCCTCATTAGCATTACCTTTTGCTAGCTGTTTGCACAGCATTTGTCTTAACACCTCATCTTCTACCTGTTTTTCGAGTGCGGCAGATATTTTTTCTACAAACTGTAAAAAGGGTTCTTTGGGGCCTTGATGGATAGCAATGTATTTTTGCTTCGGAGCTGCTAGTTCCATGGTTCGCTTTAATGCCGTAATTCCTATATGCTGTGCCTGTTCGAGAACAATCGGAGGCCATGTAGCCTTCAATTGAGGGTTATTAAACGGCCCGTCACCAAGCAAAGCATCCTTTCCAAGGCCAAGCCTCGGGTCACCCTGTGGCAATTGCAAATTATTCTGCGCTGCTGTGCGTGCCATCTGCCTCCAAGTAGATTGAAACACTTGCAACTGCACGGGCTGAAACAGCACTTGTGCGAGATGTGTAATGTCATATGGACACAGCAGATCCATGCTGATTATTCGAATAAGTTGCATCACCTCAGGAGAATTGATTCCAAATTTTTGTGCTTTATTCTGCAAATCCTGCACCACTTTCCAGCCAATTGGATTGTGCTCATCGTGCTGGTTTGTGCCTGCAGCAGCTTTGAAAACAGGAAATGTACCAGGAGCCTCTGCTGTTACGTTTAGAGGCTTCGAACATGCTGGCATTGGAGAGCACGGGCTGAGGCGTTCAACTAGATCCCAGTTGCCAGCTTTGGCAGCATATTTCTTAACTCCCTCCCAAAATTGAACAGGAGATCTTAGGACTACAGTTACTGTGGATGGAGGGAGAGTCCATGGTGGGGCTTTTAACACTATGGTTTTATCTGTAAGATGCAGACCTTGCATAGTGGCAGTTAAAGCTTCTTCTCCCTCACTTTCATTTTTGTTCTCACTTTCTGGCTCTGCGTTATTCGCCGGATTCGCCGTATATTCCTCCTCGGGGGGGGGGCGATGGGGGTCACCCCTTCTGCTGCTGCACCGCTAGGTGGGGAGGGCCCCTCATCGCCCTGTAAAATATTTAATGGCGGAGGAGAAGAAGGTGGACGAGGGCATGATCTGCTTTTGCCTGTGAGGGCTTTCCTGCCTGCTACCGCTGATGCTGCGGCATCGGCTTCATTTGTTCCTTGGCCACAATCTTTCCCCTTCCTAACACTTTCTGGTTTTTCATCTTTCTTTTGCTCATCATTTGCCTCACATTCTAATTTCCATTCCTTCAGGGTCTTGCTTAATAGACCCCATGTAATCGCCAATTCACATACCTCTTTTTGTTCTGTAGAGATCTCCTCCAATATTTTCAATCCTACGGCTTGCCATGCACTAACACTGAATGCAGTAACTGTTGTGGCTTCAAAGCCTTGCATCTTACTCCATATCAAAATCTTTTTCAGGTTTTGTTCAGGGATTTTAACCCCTTTTCTTTTTAATAGGGCCTTCCAGGTAGACAAAATTGTCTCCTCTTCTTTTGTTAATTGCTGCCCCATTATAACAGTTTAGTCCCCGGTGGCACACTTTTTATGTGTCGAAGTTCAGGTCCGGACCAAGCAGACTCCCTCTGCTCTCAGCTTCACCAGGCTCCGTCTCCGCAGCTCTCCCTGCTGCCACAATACTTCTCACTAGTACCAAAATACGTTTTCTAAATGATCACTTCGCACAATCGGGGGTCACCATTTGTTGCAGTAGAGACGGACACGACAAACATCAGCCTGCAAAAATGGCAAAATGGCTACTTTATTGTTCTAACAAGCTTTTTTATAACTTTCTTCAGAGTATGTGTTCATATATGATTGGTTTAGTTAGTAACTAACAATTCATGATTGGGTAACAGTTTTAGCTGCGGATTCGTTAAGACGGTTCTTCTTATCATCTTCTTTCCCAGGATTTTCCAGACTCTCAAGGATACACCACAAGCTGCTCAAGGTCACGCTGCTCACGCACCGTAAGGCATTTGGCAGATTTGCTACATTCCCCGACACTCTGCTGCCACAGGGATTGAGAAAAACGCGTTAGCTATGTCAATTGTGGCATACCACTTGGCTGCCTTTGACTCTAGTTCGTATTGAAGTTCTAACATACCTGGCACAGCAGCGCTCAGCGGTGGTGTAACTTCATTCAGGCCACGATAGTCAACTGTTAGTCTCCACTCCCCATTAGACTTTTGCAGTGGCCATATGGGACTATAAAAGGGTGAGCGAGTTTTGCTGATCACCCCTTGGCTCTCCAGTTGACGAATGAGCTTGTAGATGGGAATCAGGGAGTCTCAGTTGGTGCGATACTGCTGCCGGTGCACCGTCGTGGTAGCAATTGGCACCTGTTGTTCTTCAACCCTCAGCAACCCCACAGTCGAAGGGTCTTGAGAGAGACCAGGCAGGGTAGACAGCTGTTCCGTGCCCTCCGTCTCCAAGGCAGCTATACCAAAAGCCCATCGATACCCCTTTGGGTCCTTGAAATACCCCCTCCTGAGATAGTCTATGCCAAGGATGCACGGAGCCTCTGGACCAGTCACAATGGGGTGTTTCTGCCATTCATTCCCAGTTAGGCTTACTTCAGCCTCCAATGCAGTTAACTCTTGGGATCCCCCTGTCACATCAGAAATACAGATGGGTTCTGCCCCTTTATAACTTGATGGCATTAGAGTACACTGTGCGCTGGTGTCTACTAGAGCCTTGTACTCCTGTGGGTCTAACGTGCCAGGCCATCGAATCCACACAGTCCAATAGACCCGGTTATCCCTTTTCTCCACCTGGCTGGAGGCAGGGCCCCTCTAATTCTGGTCAGAGTGTCCAATATTCACTTCTCATAAAATTGGCTCAGAAGTCCCTTCAAGAGGATCAGAAGTAAGATCAGCCCTTCTACTCTGTTTGGAAACTGGAGCGGCATTTTTCCTGGTAGAATCCCCTTTTGTGGTGGTTTTTCCTCGCAGCTCACGTACCCGTGCATTTAGGACCGAGGTAGGTTTTCCATCCCATTTCCTCATGTCCTCTCCATGATCACATAGGTAAAACCACAGGGCACCTCACGGTGTGTACCTTCTATATTCTCTCTCTTGGGCAGAGGAACGCTCACTCCTAATAGCTGAGACATTGGTCCTTACAGGTGGGGAATAGGACATATCCTCTTTGAATTGCTGGAAATCCTCGGACAGCTTCTCCACAGCCGAAATGCAGGCTTGTAGGGAGGAGGAGAGATTTTCTTCGTATTGACGGAGTTGGCAAACCACTTCATCCACTGTCGGTGCCTCTTCGTCTTTCCAGGTCATTATTGCCAGTGAGTTGGCATAGGATGATGGCGTGCTCTGTACAAACTTCTGCCACATGGGTCATGTGCATGTGACTTCGTCTGGATCTTTGGGTAATTGTGGGTTGTCTGGGTCATAATGAATCGTTTCTAGCATGGCTAATTCCCTCAGATATTGGATACCCTCTTTCCATGGTAGTCCAATTGCCTGATTGACATATAACATCTTCCTTAAAGGGGTACATTTCCTTCATGCTTGACAGGAATTGCCTCCAGAAGCTGAGGGCTTGTGTCCCTTTTACAATTGCCTTGTCAATGCCACCTTCCCTGGCAAGCGATCCCAGCTACTTGGCTTCCCTACCTTCTAATTCCAAGCTATAAGCCCCATTGTCCCAGCATCGGAGGAGCCAGGTGATAATATGCTCACCTATACGGTGGCCAAAATCTTTTTGCATATCCCGCAGCTCACTCAAGGATAGGGAATGGGTGATTACCTCTGGTTCTGCCTCTTCCTCCTGTTCCCGTGATGACCCCGGTTCATCTTCATCCTTTGCTAAGCGAACTGATTTTTTTGTATATTTCTTTTTATGTACGGGGGCAACTGATACTGGTGTGGGTTGGTCCACTGGTTCAGTTGCAGTACCACTTGCCGAGGTTTGGGTAGCTGCAGTGCTCGTCACTGGGGCTGGAGGGACCGCAGTGCCCATCACCGGGGTTTGGGTAGCCGCAGCGCCTGTTGTCTTGTTGTTAGGTCCAGAGACCTTCTCTTCCCCTTGAGGGTACTCAGTGGTGTCGAACAGGGCTCGATAGGCATGGGCCAGGCCCCAGCACATTGCAGTGATTTGTATCTCTCTGGAGTTGCCAGGGCAACAGCATACCTTTTCCAAATATTTTACTAGTTCTTCCGGATTCTGCACTTGTTCAGGGGTGAATTTCCAAAACATTGGAGGTGCCCACTTTTCTAGGTACTTGCCCATACTACCCCACACACCCTGCCACTCATAATTATCCAGCCTTGGGGCAGATCTCTGGGTGATCTTCTTAAATAGTTGTTTAACCTTAAACAAGAGCTGAACCACATTCAGGAGCATGCTAATTCCCAGCAGTAGGGCTAGGACCGTGCTGGTCTCAACATCCCAAGGGTATTCAAATTTTTCAAAATTCTCAAACACCATTGTAACTGGACTGAAGGAGAAAGGAGACGGGAAGAAAGGTACCCCACCCATAGACTGGTTTTCCAAGGAGGAAAGGTAAATGGTGTAATTATTAATAGTTTCCCACAGATGGCTCCCGAAGTATAGAGGTGACAATGCTGAGTGCAAATACCGGATTAATCCCACAACTGATAACTTGATCATACCATAAGCCAGTGTTATACAATACATCAAAGCGAAAACCTTAATCCACCTCCCACGGATGATAAGCAGCAGCACAGGGACTACACACAGCAAGTGAGGTGATACATAACAGAACTTTAAAAACCAGAGCAACAACTCTAAGAACACAAAATTCAACATAGTGACCAGCGACTATTAGACCAATATAATGAATGCTTATAACAAATTTGTTTTAACAAGCTTTGGTCAGGTTTGATGTTATCTCAACCCTTCGTGCCCCACGTTAGGCGCCAAAAGGGACTGTTGTGGTTTAACCCCAGCCAGCAACTAAGCACCACGCAGCCGCTCACTCACTCACCCCCTGCACCCAGTGGGATGGGGGAGAAAATCGGGAAAAGAAGTAAAACTCGTGGGTTGAGATAAGAACGGTTTAATAGAACAGAAAAGAAGAAACTAATAATGATAATGATAACACTAATAAAATGACAACAGTAATAATGAAAGGATTGGAATATACAAGTGATGCACAGTGCAATTGTTCACCACCCGCTGATCGACACCCATTTAGTCCCCGAGCAGTGATCCCCCTGCCCCCACTCCCCCCAGTTTATATACTAGATGTGACGTCACATGGTATGGAATACCCCGTTGGCCACTTTGGGTCAGGTGCCCTGGCTGTGTCCCCTCCCAACTTCTTGTGCCCCTCCAGCTTTCTCGCTGGCTGGGCATCAGAAGCTGAAAAATCCTTGACTTAGTCTAAACATTACTTAGCAACAACTGAAAACATCAGTTATCAACATTCTTCTCATACCTAACAAGTCAAAAACATAGCACTATGCCAGCTACTAGGAAGACAATTAACTCTATCCCAGCTGAAACCAGGACACTTGCACAACCTGGTCTGGTTTATTGTGATAATTAAGTACTAGACCTGTCTACATACCTTTTTCTTACTTTTTTTTACTGAAGTGGTTTAACAACAAGCGTTATCAAACTGCAACATCATAATGCCATGCAGGTGAATGTAAGAAAGCGCAGACAGTTTCTTGAGGCTCTCTTGGACTTGAAAATTCAAAAGATATGAAATAAAGTTAAATGTCCATATGCATAGCTGATAATGGCTAATTTTCTGTTTGGAAAACAGCTGCAGTAGAATTTACAAATGGAAATAAAGATAATTAAATTCCCTATGCACTCTAAGACAGATCTGACCAATTTCTCAGGGTTTATTTCCAACTCTATAGAATGTATGGAACAGCTACAAATACAACACGGTAGTTTTCTAAATACATTGTGTGCCCATATAAGCTTAAAATGTATCCAATGCCTTTCAATTATTATTTAGCAATACTTAATGTTGAAAGGATAGATCAAGAATTGTTTTTTTCAGTGTTAATGCCACAGCTAGGATCCTAATGCTAATGAAAGGAGTCAGTCACGATAATATTTGAGGGGCATTACCAACCATGTTTTTCTTCGATAGGTACATCATTATTCTGGTTTTTTTCCCTCCTATGCTGGCTTGTTTACTACACCTGCTCCCTCTGATCATAGCCTAAGCTCTGCCACTGTCCTAAGCAGGGAGCAGCTAATGCAGGCTGTGAGGAGAGCTCTCCCTGCTCACCTAGGTGCACTGGCTGTTCATTGCATCTCAGTGAAGTGAAGCAACAGAGGAGCAGTTCTCCCAGTGCTGTTTGAAGAACAAGGACAACTGAACTCCTCAGGGCATAGGGCGTTATATGGACATATGCTTCATAATACCAGGGAGATACTGCTTGTGGCAGATCTCTGCATAACTGCAACACCCAAAAAGCACTACGTTAAAGGTATGCATTTGAACTGAGCATTCAATATACAGCATGACAGAGACAACTTTAATTAAAAATGTAATATAAGAACAGCTGTCCTGGGTGAGACAAAAGTCTGTCTAGCCTCATATCCTGTTTCCTGCAGTGATCCAGAGCGGATGCCTACCAAAACCAATAAGAACATGGTAAATGGAATGTGACACTTCACACAATATATTCCCCAATTCCATTTTAAGGATCTGCTGATTCAGAGGTGTTTGTCCTT
This sequence comes from Aquila chrysaetos chrysaetos, assembly GCF_900496995.4. Classification (NCBI taxonomy): domain Eukaryota; kingdom Metazoa; phylum Chordata; class Aves; order Accipitriformes; family Accipitridae; genus Aquila; species Aquila chrysaetos. Next base: position 4,478,606 of record NW_024470321.1, on the reverse strand, counting down.
GTGGTGAATAGCTCCTGATGGACTTTTTTTTTTGATGTTTTCTATAATTGGCTTCTGAGAGCATGGAATCCTTCAACATTCTCAGCATCTTGCAGCACCAAGCTCCACAGATTAACTACATGTTATCTGGACAAGTATCTCCTTTTCTTGTTTTGAAAGTGCCATCTGACAATTTCCTCTTTCCCTTCTCCTTGACAGTCATGATTTTATAAACATCCATATATCTACCCTTAAATGTCTTGTTTCCACATTGAATGCTGCTAGGCAGTATATATATGTAATTCTTTACTTACCTTTCCTGCTGTTCTCTGTATTCTTTTTATTTCTATCTTTACCATTTTCTGGGGCTGTGGGGGTAAATGAAAGTATATGGAGTATTTGAGGAATGTGTGTATCATGGATTTCTACAGGATATTTTCTGTGTTCTACATTACTCCTTTTCTAAACATTAAAATCATAGAATCATAGAAGCATTTAGGTTGGAAAAGACCTTTAAGACCATTGAGTCCAAAGGTTAACCTAGCACTGCCAAGTCCACCATTAAACCACTTCCCTAAGCACCACATCTGCATGTCTTTTAAATAACTCCAGGGATGGTGACTCAACCACTTCCCTGGGCAGCCTGTTCCAATGCCTGACAACCCTTTCAGTAAAGACATTTTCCCTAATATCCAGTATAAACCTCCCCTGGCACAACTTGAGGCCATTTCATCTTCTCCTATCACTTGTTACTTGAGAAAAGAGACCGACACCCACCTCGCTACAACCTCCTTTCAGGTAGTTGTAGAGAGTGATAAGGTCTCCCCTCAGCCTCCTTTTCTCCACACTAAACAACCCCAGTTCCCCCTCATAAGACTTGTTCTCCAGGCCCCTCACCAGCTTTGTTGCTCTTCTTTGGATGCACACCAGCACCACAATGTCTTTCTTGTAGTGAGGGGCCCAAAACTGAACACAGTACTCAAGGTGCAGCCTCACCAGTGCCAAATACAAGGGAACAATCACTTCCCTGCTCCTGCTGGCCACACTATTTCTGATACAAGCCAGGATGCCGTTGGCCTTCTTGGCCACCTGGGCACACTGCTGGCTCATATTCAGCTGGCTGTCAACCAGCACCCCCAGGTCTTTCTCTGCTGGGCAGCTTTCCAGCCACTCTTCCCCAGGCCTGTAGTGTTGCATGGGGGTGTTGTGACCCATGTGCAGGACCCAGCACTTGGCCTTGTTGAACCTCACACAATTGGCCTCGGCCCATCGATCCAGCCTGTCCAGATCCCTCTGTAGAGCCTTCCTACCCTCAAGCAAATCAACCCTCCCTCCCAACTTGGTGTCGTCTGCAAACTTGCTGAGGGTGCACTCGATCCCCTCGTCCAGATCACTGATAAAGATATTAAACAGAACTGGCCCCAATACTTAGGCCTGTGGAACACCACTTGTGACCCGCTGCCATCTGGATTGAACTCCATTCACCACTACTCTTTGGGCCTGGCCATCTAGCCAGTTTTTTACCCAGCAAACAGTACACATGTGGTAGGTTGACCCTGGCTGGGCGCCAGGTGCCCACCAAAGCCGCTCTATCACTCCCCCTCCTCAGCTGGACAGGGGAGAGAAAATATAACAAAAGGCTCGTGGGTCAAGATAAGGACAGTTTAATAAAGTGAAAGCAAAGGTCACGTGCAAAAGCATAGGAAAACAAATGATGTTATTCTCTACTTCCCATCAGCAGGCAACGTCTGGCCACTTCCTGGGAAGCAGGGCTTCAGTACGTGTGGTGGTTGCTCCAGAAGACAAAAATACCCCCCCTTCCACCTCCCTTTACTTAGCTTTTATAGCTGAGCTGACGTCATATGGTATGGAATATCTGTTTGGTTAGTTTAGGTCAGCTGTCCTGGCTATGTCCCCTCCCAAGATCTTGCCCAGCCCCAGCCTGCTGTTGAGATGGGGCAAAAATGTTGGGGAGACAGCCTTGGTGCTGTGCCAGCGCTGCTCAGCAGTAGCCAAAACACTGGTGTGTTATCAACACCTTTCTAGCTACAAATACAAGGCACAGCACTATGAGGGCTGCTATGGGGAGAATTAACTCCATCTCAGCCAGACCCAATACAATCTCCACCCCTTATTCTGTTGTGGAACATTTTTAGCTAACGGTCACAAGAGCATTCCAGATGCCTTTAGAAGGCCTTGAACAGAATAAACAAGGAGACAAAAATAAGAAAGATACCAATTAGAAAAACACAGGTGCTCATTCCACGATAAAGAGAACTTGGCACAAACAACCTCAATTCGGCAGTTTATCTTGACCAATTAGACTGAAACAAGTCTCGTATGTTTTAGTTAGTCTAGCCAATTATGTCTTATGTTTATGCGCGTGTACAGTGTTGATATAACCAATCATTAAGTGTAACTGGACGCGTGGACAGTGCGTGAATAATGTGTGCAACCAATAGTAAAATAGCTAAACGCATGTACAGATGTAACCAATGTATAAAATGATGTCTGATGCTCTAGTAAAGTGGGCTTCACCTGATCACATTGGTCTGTGTGTGCTGTCCTGTGCCTCCGCAATTGGCGTCCGAACAGGGACCCTCGGATCGGTGTTGAATTCTTCGACGAGAGCCGACGGAGAGAGGGAGCGGAGAAGCCGGCCGAAATTATTCCTGCTGCCCCGGCAGGATGACCAGCTGAGCTGGGGCTGACAAAGACCGCGCGCGCGGTGGAAAAGGGGAATCTTACCCTGGTGGATCTCGCCCTAATCAGGTGAGCGGTCGGAGAAGGAGATGGGGTTGGACAAAGAGCAAGAAGCGGTCCTAAACCTCCTTCAACATATTCTCTCTAAGAGAGGGTTGAAATGTGATAACTCCATTATAAAGGGGTTACTTTTATGGGCTTGGGAGAGAGAACTTATTCCGAGTATAAATGTTGCATTTGAAGTAGCGACTTGGGACGATGTAGGCAAGGCGCTGTGGGACACTATTAGCGCCGGGGGAGATAAGACAAAGGAAGCAATCAAATATGCAACGCACTGGAAGGTAGTTCGGGATGTGCTGCAGGCAATGAGGGTGGAACGGCAGGCAGCCGCTGCTGTCTGCGCGGCCGTGACCCCTTCTGATACCTCCATGTCAGCCTATCCCACTGCAGTTAGAGGAACATTTTCTACGCAGCTGTCTCTACCCCCCCGAGCATCCATTTCTGCTAGTGCTGAGACGTCTGTACAGACACCGCCTTTGCCTATACCCAGCCAGGTCGCTGGTGCCGAAAGTATCCCCCTGCCTGTTACTCCACGAGAGACGGAGGAATTAGGGGGGGCCGTTTCTCGTCCGATTGATTCGGACGAGGCAGACTCGGAAGTGATTAATGTGGATAGACAGATTGTAGAAGCTATCGGAACCTCCCTATGGGATGAAATTAGTGACGGGTCTAAAGAAGTTAAAGGTCTTGCAACTTTATGGAAATTAATTAAGACAACTCTACAAGAAATGAAAGCAGATCGTAAAGCGTCTGCATCTGCTTTTGCTGCGCTCTCTCCAACTGCAAGCGAAGGGGAAACGCGGGGAGAAAAACATAATGCAGTGAGAGAAACTTTTGGCTTTCCCGGAGCTTGTCTGCCTGCTCCTGTGCCCTTGACTTCTGCTCCACTCCCTGGGACTGCCGATATTAATCAGCCATCTGACAGTTCCCAAGCCTCCCTAACCGTACACTTAAAGGAAACCCTACAGAATCAGGAAGCGAGTAAAAATCTGCCTAGGAAAAAACAGCCCCCAGATATCGCCGCTCAACATGAACAAATTATACCTAGCATATACCCTCCGTTGCCTTCGTCTACGCCCGGGTCGCCTCAAGAGCACGAAGAGGGGCCGGAGCTCACTTCGCAGCAGTTGCAGTCAGTAATAGAAAAGCTGGCACAGCTGGAGCCTGCTGTGAAGCGAGAAAAACCACCAGCCATATCCTTTGATGCACCCCTTTTACCTGCACGGGGAATTATTCGCGATGCCTTAATTGAGGGAGAAATCATAGCAGCTCCCACAGTGTTTCTGGTTATTGCTGGGGCTGGGGGTAGACCTGATCAATGGGTTCCATTTGATTGGAAAATCATAAAAGAAACAAAAGTTACAATTGCTCAGTATGGTTTAAAATCTCCTTTTACGCAGGCAGTTTTGTCCCATACATTTTCTGGGTCACCTTTAACTCCACATGACTCGCGAATGCTTGCTAAAACCTTGTTGTCGACATGGAAATTTATTTATACTGCGCTGGTGCATTTGCAGCCGGCAGAGAAAATCATATCAATACAACCTGATACTGCTTTTGAGGAGGCAGTTTGTAAGCAGACCACTAACGAGCAGGATTCTGATTCCGATAATAATTCTTTTGCATCAGGCAGGGTGGACTCTGAAAAAGAGCCGGATTTATATCCCTCATTACCTCCACCGCTGCCTCCCGGGGCCTCTGCGCGGCTGCGGCCACTGCCGTGCCGCCGCCGTCCCCCACCCCCCACCCCAATCCCCTGGTACTCCCTCTCCAGGGTCTGCAGAACTTAAAACAGAACCTGACTTTACTACACTACCTGTATCTCCTTTTCCTGCTAATCCCTCTAACTCTGGGCCTCTGTCTAATCCGTGACGATTCGCTTAATGATTTGGGAAAAAACACACATAGTTTGATGCAACGCTGTTGAGAAAAGGCTCTACAGCAAGGAGATACCATGTTTACTTTTCCTGTTGTATGCACACCTGCCTCAAGAAATGCAAGAACCTCAAGAGTTGGAGTTGTTACGATCAGTCATCATGAATCCCTGTGTGATGTTTAATTACACCCATAACACCACTCGAAAGGGTCAGAATGTAAATGCTATTTTGCCTGTTTATAGAAATGCTACAGCTTGGTGTAACTATATCTATTCCAGAATAGCACGCTCTTTTTTCTATTCCAGCTGCTTTACCTGCGGGGATATTTTTAATTTGTGGGAATAGAGCGTGGGAGAGGAATTCCATCGAAACTTAACGGGAGGCCATGTAGCCTCGGACAACTTACGTTACTAACACCCGATATCAATACGATTCACAGTAAAAGGCTCACGATAACTGACACAGGTTTAACTGGATGGCTAACAAGTTTTGGAATTACGCGATGGTTGAAAGATTTGCTTATGCATGGCTTAGTTATTTTAATTGTAATATTAGCAGTTGTAATGATTGTACCATGTATCATAAAATAGTTGAATGTATGATTGCAAAGCGTTTCTTGTAACTTGGCTTGCAAAAAAAAAAAAAAAAAAAAAGAAGGGGGAATTGTGGGAGATTTCATGGAAAATAGGGGAACATTTCTTTGAGTCTGATTATTTAGAGTTAGCATAAGTAGCCCGCAGTTAACATGAGTGGACCGGAGTATGTGACAGCTGCAGTATGAACGGACCTTTGAACCACCAGAGAAACAATGGACATGAGGAACTTGGACAGTGGAGCAATTAATAAACAAGATAACAGAACTGCAGAGGCAAGAAGGAGCTGCAAGAGTTTCAACACAATTAAGAAACCTGTCATTTCGGCTTAGAACATTTAGCTGTGGGATGGGGACTTAGGAGTTGGTTTGTATCTTTGTTAAAAATCGGGGTTTCTTTTATTTTTGTGTATTATATTAGGTATAATGTTGCTTTTACTGTGTTTTAATTAATTGTATTCATAGATCTTTGCAAAGGGCTGAGTTCACAGGCCCACGATGGACTCCCGCTCGATTTGTACGACCATCATCATCTGGAACACCCTAGATGGTGCGACAATGTGAATACCACCTCAGCCAAAAAATAACGTGTAGGTCACCTTGACCAACATAACAGGTCAAGATTCTCTGTGCATTGCAACCGCATCACAAAGCCCGTGAACCAATAGACACAATGGCTATGACTCGTGCGGCACGCCTGGCCAGCGACCGCATGCGCCATAGGCTCCCCATGTTTCAACTGAGGCGAATTTTAGCACCCGCTGGCCACGTGTGCTGAAATCTGTTCCTCTGCAAATGTATAAATACCGGGACTTTCCGAAGAGCATTGGGTTGGTGTACAGCAAGGCCATCGTTGCCTTTGTGGGGACGCCCACGTAAAGCTGACACCTACCGATTGCTGGGCTGAGTTCGCGGATGGTGGCGACTAGATCTGTTAATGCTCGTTTTAAAGAAAAAGGGGGGAAATGTTGTGGAACATTTTTAGCTAACGGTCACAAGAGCATTCCAGACGCCTTTAGAAGGCCTTGAACAGAATAAACAAGAAGACAAAAATAAGAAAGATACCAATTAGAAAAACACAGGTGCGCATTCCACGATAAAGAGAACTTGGCACAAACAACCTCAATTCGGCAGTTTATCTTGACCAATTAGACTGAAACAAGTCTCGTATGTTTTAGTTAGTCTAGCCAATTATGTCTTATGTTTATGCGCGTGTACAGTGTTGATATAACCAATCATTAAGTGTAACTGGACGCGTGGACAGTGCGTGAATAATGTGTGCAACCAATAGTAAAATAGCTAAAAGCATGTACAGATGTAACCAATGTATAAAATGATGTCTGATGCTCTAGTAAAGTGGACTTCACCTGATCACATTGGTCTGTGTGTGTTTTCCTGTGCCTCCGCATTATTCCATACCTTTTGCATCATGCTCAGGTCCCACATAATTTAATACACATATATCTTCTGACCACGCCATTGTATTTAATTCTCATTACTGAAATCCCTTCTTACCAACACTTACAATTAAAACTATATACTTAAACCACTTCTATACCCAACATAGAGATTTATACATTCTTATTAATCACTATCCCCTGTCCTTTAAGAGATAGATATTCCATGGGCGGCTTCTACTCTTCCAGATGTTCACACACAGGTTCTGACTTGGGCCCCATCTGTCAAGATGAGTGGTCAGGACAGGAGAAGCAGTATGTTTGATTGTTGGGCACCAACACCGGCTTGGTTTGGGTCACCGTTGCACTTGTCTGGTTCCTTGCAAAGTTCACCCTTCTGCGGTTCAGGTCATTCCTGCTACATTACTTCCTACAACATACAACTCACATCACAGGTTTTTTTTTTCCCCAAGGTTAAATGTCCTTGAGGCACACACTGGGTCTCCCCATCCTTCCTCATTACCCACCAAGTACACCCAGGTCCCTGAGCAAAGACGATCCCACGAATGGGTTTGCCTTTTCCCATGGGAGGAGCAATCCACACTGCCTTCCCCAGCCACTTCCCCATGTGCACTACGGGGACCTTATCTCCTCCCACAGTATGTAGGTGTTTTGTTTGGGCAGGACCAGGACGGTTAGCAGATCCTCTGGTGTTAACTAGCCAAGTGGCTTCTGCTAAATTTGTATCCCAATGCTTCCATGCCCCATTGCCCAGGGCTCTCAACATAGTCTTTAACAGTCCATTATATCTCTCAATCTTTCCAGATCCTTGTGGGTGATAGGGGATGTGGTACACCCACTCAATGCCCTGTTTCTTTGCCCAGGAGCTTATGAGGTTATTTTGGAAATGAGTCCCATTGTCTGATTCAATTCTTTCTGGGGTACCATGTCGCCATAAAATTTGCCTTTCGAGGCCTAAGATGGTGTTTCGGGCAGTGGCATGGTTTACAGGGTATGTTTCTAGCCAACCAGTAGTTGCTTCCACCATGGTGAGTATGTAGCGCTTGCCTTGGCGTGTTCGTGGCAGTGGTCCAATGTAGTCAATTTGCCAGGCCTCGCCGTATAGAAAACCCAGCCACCGCCCTCTGTTCCAGGGAGACTTTACTCTGGTGGCTCGTTTGATTGCAGCACATGTTTCACATTCATGCGTGACCTGTGTGATGGCTTCCATGGTCAGGTCCACCCCTCGATCACGAGCCCACCTATATGTTGCATCTCTCCCTAGATGTCCCGATGTCTCATGGGCCCATCGAGCTACAAATAGCTCACCCTTACGCTCCCAGTCCAGGTCCACCTGAGCTACTTCTATTTTGGCAGCCTTCTCTACCTGTTCTTGTTTCGATGTTCTTCAGTGGCACGGCTTTTGGGCATGTGAGCATCTACATGACGTACCTTTAGAGCCATGTGTTCTACACGGGCAGCAATGTCCTGCCACAATGCTGCTGCCCAGATGGGTTTACCCCTGCGTTGCCAATTGGTCTTCTTCCACTGCTGTAGCCACCCCCATAGGGCATTAGCCACCATCCAGGAGTCGGTATAGAGATAGAGTACTGGCCGCTTTTCTCGTTCAGCAATATCTAGGGCTAGTTGGATGGCTTTCACTTCTGCAAACTGACTTGACTCACCTTCTCCTTCAGTGGCCTCAACGACTTGTCGTGTGGGACTCCACACAGCAGCTTTCCACTTCCGATGGTTCCCTACCACACGACAGGATCCATCAGTAAACAAAGCATAACGCCTCTCGTCTTCTGATAACTCATTATACGGTGGTGCCTCTTGGGCACGAGCCACCTCCTCAGGCGATGCTCCAAAATCTCTGCCTTCTGGCCAGTCTATGATCTCTTCCAGAATTCCTGAGCGGTTGGATTTCCCCAGTCGAGCTCGTTGCGTGATCAATGCTACCCACTAACTCCATGTAGCGCTGGTTGCATGATGTGTAGAGGGGATGTTTCCTTTGAACATCCAGTGTAGCACAGGCAATCGTGGTGCCAAGAGGAGATATGCTTCTGTACCAACAACTTCTGAAGCAGCTCAAACCCCCTCATATGCTGCTAGTATCTCTTTTTCAGTCGGGGTGTAGTGGGCTTCTGATCCTCGGTACCCCCGGCTCCAAAACCCTAATGGTCGACCTCGGGTTTCTCCTGGTGTTTTCTGCCAGAGGCTCCAGGTGAGACCATGCTCCCCAGCTGCAGTGTAGAGTACATTTTGTACATCTGGTCCTGTCCGGACAGGCCCAAGAGCTACTGCACGAGCTATTTCCTGTCTGATATGCTCAAAGGCTTGTTGTTGCTCAGGGCCCCATTCAAAATAGTTCTTCTTTTGGGTTACTCGATAGAGAGGGCTCACAAGCTGACAATAACCTGGAATATGCATTCTCCAGAACCCCACAAGGCCTAGGAAAGCTTGTGTTTCCTTCTTGTTAGCTGGTGGAGACATAGTTGCTATCTTGTTGACCACATCCATAGGGACATGATGGCGTCCATCCTGCCATTTTATTCCCAAGAACTGAATCTCCTGTGCAGGTCCCTTGATCTTGCTTTTCTTTATGGCGAAACCAGCTTTCAGAAGAATCTGAATTACTCTTTTTTACTTCTCAAACGCATCTTCCGCCTTGTTGCCCCACACGATGATGTCATCTATGTATTGTAGATGTTCAGGGGCATCGCCCTGTTCCAGTGCAGTTTGGATTAGTTTGTGACAAATGGTAGGGCTGTGCTTCCACCCCAGGGCAGTCGATTCCAGGTGTATTGGACACCTCTCCACGTGAAAGCAAACTGTGGCCTGCACTCTGCTGCCAAAGGAATGGAGAAAAACGCATTGGCAATATTCATTGTAGCATACCACATGGCTGCCTTTGATGCCAGTTCATATTGGAGCTCTAACATGTCTGGTACAGCAGCACTCAGTGGTGGTGTCACTTCGTTCAGGCCGTGATAATCTACTGTTAACCTCCACCCTCCATCAGACTTTTGCACTGGCCATATGGGACTATTAAAAGGTGAATGAGTCTTGCTGATGACTCCTTGGCTCTCCACTTGATGAATCAGCTCATGGATGGGAGCCAGGGAGTCTCGGTTTGTGTGATATTGCTGCCGGTACACCGTCCTGGTAGCGATTGGCACCTGCTGTTCTTCAACTTGCAGCAATCCCACAATGAAGGGATCTTCCGAGAGGCCAGGCAGGGTAGATAGCTGTTTGATCTTCTCTGCATTTACAGTGGCTACACCAAAAGCCCATCGGTACCCCTTTGGGTCCTTGCAGCACCCTCTCCTGAGGTAGTCTATGCCAAGCATACAAGGGGCCTCTGGGCCGGTCACAATGGGGTGCTTTTCCCACTTGTCCCCTGTCAAGCTCACCTCAGCCTCCAATACAGTCAATTCTTGGCATCCCCCTGTCACTCCAGAGATCCAGATGGGTTCTGTGCCCCTGTACCCTGATGGCACCAGCGTACACTGTGCACCAGTGTCTACCAAAGCCTTATACTTCTGTGGGTCTACCAAAGCCTTATACTTCTGTGGGTCTGACCATAGAATCATAGAATCATTTTAGTTGGAAAAGACCTTCAAGGTCATCGAGTCCAACCATCAACTATGCCCACTAAATCATGTCCTGAAGTGCCTTGTCTATGTGCTTTCTGAATACCTCCAGGGATGGTGACTCAACCACTTCCCTGGGCAGCCTGTTCCAATGCCTGACAACCCTTTCAGTAAAGACATTTTTTCCTAATATCCAATCTAAACCTCCCCTGGCACAACTTGAGGCCATTTCCTCTCGTCCTATCACCAGCCACCTGACAGAAGAGACCAGCACCCACCTCACTACAACCTCCTTTCAGGTAGTTGTAGAGAGTGATAAGGTCTCCCCTCAGCCTCCTTTTCTCCAGGCTAAACAACCCCAGTTCCCTCAGCCGCTCCTCATAAGACTTGTGCTCCAGGCCCCTCACCAACTTGGTTGCCCTTCTCTGGACACGCTCCAGCAACTCAATGTCTTTCCTGTAGTGAGGGGCCAAAACTGAACACAGTACTCGAGGTGCGGCCTCACCAGTGCCGAGTACAGGGGAACAATCACTTCCCTGCTCCTGCTGGCCACACTATTTCTGATACAGGCCAGGATGCCGTTGGCCTTCTTGGCCACCTGGGCACACTGCTGGCTCATATTCAGCCAGCTGTCAACCAGCACCCCCAGGTCTTTTTCTGCCGGGCAGCTTTCCAGCCACTCTTCCCCAAGCCTGTAGCGCTGCATGGGGTTGCTGTGACCCAAGTGCAGGACCTGTGCTACAGATGCACGACTAACCAAATCCTATAGGTGTTAAGACTCAGATTTATTCTTCAGCAAAAGTTAGTTAGAAGTCCAGTAACATTTTATAAATCCACAGGCTCAATAATGTAAAGAGAATTAATACTACACGGCCGACTTAAGAATCCCCAAGATTTAAAGTGATGGCTCAAAACGCACGTATCACTCACCTAAAAGCTGAGGGCTCTCTCCCTCGAGGAGTTACCTCGGGCGGTGCCCCGACCTCAGGGGGAGTCCCCGACTGCAGACCCGCTGCTCCGAGGAGGACTGCCAACGTGTCCTCTGGTGGGACCCTGTTTATACCCCTGTCGAATCTGACCTGTGGTCATTTAATCCTTATTGGCCAGGAGGGTCACCTCAGTGTACCTGGCATGTCTTGATTGGCCAGTTCAAATTTCAACCTGCAGCCTCCAGGGTTTCCTTCCCCTTCTCCCTTCCTGGAGAAGTTTCGTTTCCTGCTGGCGGGATGGGGAGGGGATGGAGGGGGAGTGTACTGCCACACATGCTTTGTAAGCAATCAGTGATACTACTTGCCATCCTGTCCGTGATGCCAATTTGTCACGAAAGGAGTGGTTTGGACCGCTTAAAGAATCACCTTCAAGGGTATTAGCAAAACTGATTTAATAGGAATTTATAAAAGCATGACTTCACAGAATCCGATAGCAAGGTTCACTCTGTTACTTAAAACATGGATGAAATGCATACAGGAAAATTAAGTTAGAATCAGTCTAAAATTAGGTATACAGAGACTGAAAATGTAGTAAGTTAAAAAAGAGGAATATACAAAGAAAAATCGAGTTAGAGAAAGGTAGGGGAGACCCCCCCCATTGAGTCATGAGGTTCAGAGAAGACCCCCTTGCTTTCTAAACTCCTGTCGGAGTCTAGGTGTGGCTGGATCAACTCCTAGTCTCAGACTTGGTCAACAGTTTATATCTAAAGGGATTATGAGTATAATAGAAGCCTGAGATTCATTCACAGTTCAATAAAGTTCACAACAGTAATTTAAGCATAGATTTTGGAAAGCAATATTTGTAATATACTTGCTATAGAATATTCGGGGTTTATCTAATAGCTGATTCACCCTTTCCAATAGCTGTTTAAGATGATTATTCTCACTCACAAGTTTATCAACTCGGATTCCCAGTTTTTCTCCCATCTCCCTCTCAAAGGCCAATGATGACTTCAACACCTTGTTTTCCGATTTTGAAGCTGCATATTCTACATCAGAAATTTGTTTGGGAGCAGGGGATTCCTTAGCTTCTTGCTGAGCACAAGATAAACAGACTCCTAAAACCGCACAAATATCACCTTCCCTTAAGGGGGGTGGACATATCAATAAGTCACCTCCAGCAATTATTCCACACACCCCCACAGGGCATTTGCCACCATCCATGAGCCAGTATAGAGATAGAGCACTGGCCACTTTCCTTGTTCAGCAATGTCTAAAGCCAGCTGGATGGCTTTCACCTCTGCAAACTGGTTTGATTCTCCTTCTCTTTCAGAAGGTTCTGTGACTTGTTGTAGGGGATTCCATTGGATACCTCTCTCCATGGTGGTCCACTTGCCTGGGTGACATATAACATCTTCCTTGAAGGGGTACCTTTCCTTCACACTTGACAGGAGTCGCCTCCAGAGGCTGAGGGCTTGTGTCTTTTTTCCAATTGCCTTGTCAATGCCACCTTCCCTGGCAAGCGATCCCAGCTGCTTGGCTTCCCTACCTTCTAATTCCAGGCTACTAGCCCCATTGTCCCAGCATCGGAGAAGCCAGGTCATAATGTGCTCACCTGGACGATGGATGAAATCTTTTCGCATATCCTGCAGCTTACTCAGGGATAGGGATCGGGTGATTACCTCTGGTTCTGCCTCTTCCTCCTGTTCTTGTGATGGTCCTGCTTCATCCTCCTTTACTAAATGAGCTGACTTTCGTGTCAATTTCTTCTTCTGTATGGGGGCAACTGATACTGGCACTGGTTGATTCTCTCGTTCAGCTGCAGTGCCTGTCATGGGGGTTTGAGTAGCTGCAGTGCCTGTCGTGGGGGTTGGAGTATCCGCAGTGCCTGTTGCTTTTTCGTCAGATCCAGAGACCTTCTTTTCCCCTTGAGGGTACTGAATAGTGTTGAACAGGGCTTGGTAGGTATGGGCCATGCCCCAGCACGTTGCAGTGATTTGTATCTCTCTGGAGCTGCCGGGGTGACAGCATACTTTTCCCAAATATTTTACTAGTTCTTCTGGATTCTGCACTTGTTCAGAGGTGAATTTCCAAAACATTGGGGGTGCCCACTGTCCTAGGTACTTGCCCATACTACCCCACACACCCTGCCACTCATTACTATCCAGCTTCAGGGCAGATCTCTGAGTGATATTCTTAAACAGTTGTTTAACCTTAAACAAGACCTGGAACACATTCAGGAGACATAGCAATAGGAACATGCTGGTTTGAACATCCCAAGGATATTCAAAATTCTCAAGAGCTATTGTAATTTGCCTGGAGGGGAAGGGGAACATGAAGGAAGGTGTCTCCCCCATGGATTGGCTCTAGGAGGAGAAAATGTAAAAGGTGTAATTATTAATAGTTTCGATAGATGGCTCCCGAAGTACGGAGATGATGGAAATGCTGAGTACAAATACCAGATTAGTTTCACAACCAGCAATTCTATCATAAGCCAGTGTTACAAAGTACAACATGATAACTTTAGCCCAGTTCCCATGGGTGATAAGCAGCACAACAGTGAGCATATACTGTAAGGTATTACATAACGCAACTTTAAGAACAAGTGTACCAACTTTGAGAGCAAATAAATCAACATTGTGACCTACGACTATTGAACTAATTTAATGAATGCTTATAACAAATTAGTTCTAACATGTTCCAGTCAGATTTGTCATTATCTCAACCTGTCGTGTCCTACATTGGGTGCCAAAAAGGACCGTTGTGGTTTAACCCCAGCCAGCAACTAGGCACCACGCAGCCGCTCACTCACTCACTCACTCCCCCCACCCAGTGGGAAAAAAAAGTAAGACTCGTGGGTTGAGATAAAGACAGTTTAATAGGACAGAAAAGGAAGAAAATAATAATAATAATAATAACAAAAACAACAACAACAATAATAATATAATAAAAGGATTGGAATATACAAAACAAGTGATGCACAATGCAATTGCTCACCACTCACCGACCAATGCCCAGTTAGTTCCCAAGCAGTGATACCCCCCAGGCCAACTCCCCCCAGTTTATATACTGGGCATGATGTCACATGGTATGGAATACCCCTTTGGCCAGTTTAGGTCAGCTGCCCTGGCTGTGTCCCCTCCCAACTTCTTGTGCCCCTCCAGCTTTCTTGCTGGCTGGGCATGAGAAGCTGAAAAATCCTTGATTTAATATAAACACTACTTGGCAACAACTGAAAACATCAGTGTTATCAACATTCTTCTCATCCTAAATCCAAAACACAGCACTAAAACAGCTACTAGAAAGAAAATTAACTCTATCCCAGCTGAAACCAGGACAAAATAGGGCATTTGAAGACTGCCCAGATTGATTTGTTTTTCTCAGCTTTTAATAAGATGTCAAAATGGCCCCGATTTAAAATTATGGCAAGGACAGATCTGCTCATTTTATATATCAAATTGTGATGTATGATTTGACCTGCCTTCATCTTGGAGCACGTATCTCAGCTGTGCTGCTCCAATTGTTCCTTTTGTGTATGCATTCCTTTAGGGTAAGGGAAAAATTTATTGAGTTTCTTCAAGCTTCAATGACCTTGACAGTGATAAAAACTCACTTCAAGCAGTTTTCCAAGCTCTAAAACCTTAAGCAAACAGCACTGAGGAAAACATCTAATTTCTGCAAGAGATTATAATGCTAAAGAGTAAAGCAACAGAGAGAAAAAGGGGGGGGGGGCATTTAAAAAAGTAGCAGACTACCAAAAGCAAGTACAAAATTATATTCTTTCTTCCTGTGGTGGTGCGCCCCCCTCGAGCCACGTTGTGGTGTCAGGACCAGCCAACATTGTGTTCTTGTGCAGTGAGTTGGGACAATCTGGTACTTTTTTACCCTGGCTATGGTACGGTGAGTTAGGATGATTAGGCACTCCCTAACCGTACCTGAAACTCCTGTTGCCTGGATCATGGCCCACCTTGGAGGGTGCCAGAATTACCTGACAAGAATTATGGCCAGAATGGAAATACACTGACCAAACTCAATCATCTCGCAATTCTATAAATAGTGATCCTAAGTGAGACCCATTGAACGCTCCATGATCGCAGCAGGTTGTGACCCAGTATATCCCCCTGAGTTGGAATGCCTCTCAGGGTAGATTTTGTGAGGATTTTTAAGAGTAGATTTCAAGAGGATTTTAAGTAGTAGGTGTCGCAAAGTTTTCAAAGAGTAGATTTTGCGAGGATTTCCAAGATCATCTGCTGATAGATGCTGATGAAGGAGAATAGTGAGTAATTCACTACAATTAGATTTTGCAAGGTTTTTAAAGATCATTTGGTACCAATAATTTACTATAATTGGCCAAGAGAGAAAATCTTGATTATACGTTAACCTCTATATCTCTGTGTGTGCGATTTGATTTAGGAAACTTTGTAGTGCTGATGATAAACTTTATTAAATCACACTGATAACTGGCTGATGATTAAGTATTGTTAAACATCATATAACCTAACCTTGTGATTTACTGTAATAGTGTTAATAAATCTTAAATTGCTGATACCTCAAAGTCATGTAGCATCCATAATCACTCATTCCCCACAAATTGGCATACTAATTTAACAGAAGGTTTTCCTTACCCTTGTATTAATTCCATTAGACATAAACTGTTGACCAAGTCTGGGACTAAGATTGGATCTAGCCGCACCTAAGCTCCATCAGGAGCTTAGAAAGCAAGGGGGTCCATTCTGAACCTTGTGACTCAATGGGAGGATTTCCCTTACCCTTTTGCATCTCCAGTCTCTTGTGTGAATCATTTTAAATCGATTCTAACCTGATTTTCCTTTGTATGTTTCTCCCATGTAGTAAGTAATAGAGCGAACCTTGCCATAGAACTTTAAGTCACACTTTTACAAATTCACATTAAAATCACTTTTGGTAATATCTTTGATGGTGATTCTTTAAGTGATCTAAATCTTTTCATTCATGACACTTCCTCATATTTCAATATAAGACCAATGAAATAAACATCTATAACTTCATTTTCTGGTTCCCAGTAAGTGTGTATAGCATGAAAATCACTGAAATGGGCATTTTAGCCTGAAGACCAGGGATTGAAAGGATGGCCTATTACTTTCACAACATCATACTCTCTGTGACAAGAGCAATGCTGGTTGAACATTGTGCCTTAGCTACTCTTCCCTTCCAGCCTCAGCTGGTGAGCCACCTGCCTGAGAAATAGAGACATCTTTTTTTTCCTGGCTTAGGTTATGGAAAGCTGTAAATAGCTCCTAAGGGTCAAATTAAGGTTGAAGGAGGCAAATAGTGCCATACTTAGTATATATGCATTCATGGTACCATCTGTAGGGCCAATTTCAAACTTGTGCTTTATGGCAGAGCTGTAGTTAGTAGCATTCAACTGGAACCAGTTGCAGTTATGAAGTGTATCAACAATACCAAGACTGTTCCTTGCAGGTTACTGTCCAACCTATTCACAGACCCCTGGGACAGATATTGCTAATGCTTAACTAGCCTTTCTGTTAGAGAGTTTTCGTCATGGTCCAAACCCTGCTGCAGTATAAGCCTATTGTTCCTGATCCCATTCTTGGTGAATACAGAGAAGAATTTTTTACTTTCATTCTTTGCAGATAATTGAAGAATGTTGTATTGCCTCCCAGTCTCCTCTTTGTTAAATGAACCCAATATTTTTAAAATTTCCTCACACAATTTCTAGACCTCTACCCATATATGCTGTCTGGATGTTAAAGAATTTACGAACGTGGGTTTCTCTAGGTTTGCTTTATTAACAACTCAGAGTTGGGCCACCACCGCAGTGAATGGCGCACTTCCAAAAGTTTCCAAATCTTATATACCCTTTTGCCACCCATTGTCCCAATCCAAAGTCTCTGTAATTTTCCAGTCGATTCTCTGTTCTCATATCGTTGTCATCCATCATCTTATCTCATCCATTCTCCATTCTCATTTCTCAGTTCTGGGATTGGTGGTCACGGGCATGAAGTCTCCAGTCACCATCATCACTTATCTTCTTACATTTCAAAGGTATCTATGGGTCTCTAGAAAACTACTCAGGTTATGTTATTAATTTATCTTATTCTAAAGTTAATCACTTACTCCCATGTCCTGGGTCTTAAGATGTATGAGCCTTCTCTGTTGATTCAGCTTGACTGGATTCTAAGCCAGCCATGAAGCAAGAGTCTCATAAAACAATTAAGCAACTCATAGATATTGTTTTATATGCACCTGCATTCTATTAATCTTTTCTAAACCAATTTCTAATCATTAATTATATGTCTAATATGAATAGTCTTATGCAATAAGGCAAATAATCTTAAAAACAATGAGGCTTAAGGCCTAGTTCCTTTTACACTGGATTCCTGTGGATACTTCCCAATTTGTCTATATATTTCTGGAAACAGGATCATTGTGTCAGGGCTCCAAACAAAGCTTTACAAGAGCAGCATGCAATGGGAGGACTGTGTGGTATGTCTCCCCAGCCATGCTCTGGATTTCATGTTTTAGCTGATCCCATTTTTCAAAGTATTGATCTTTTTTTATGGTGGTGTTAATCATTTGATGTTCTTTATGCTCTGGATGCTCTTTTGTAGAAGTGCAGCACAGACAGTTGTTCCATTTTGTAAGCCCATGCTCTTGATTGCTCCTATTTCCATGTGTGGAAATTACAGCTTTCCCTTCTGTCATGGTTTAACCCCAGCAAGCAACTAAGCACCACGCAGCCGCTCACTCATTTCCCCCTCACCCAGTGGGATGGGGGAGAGAATTGGAAGGAAAAAGATAAAACTCATGGGTTAAGAACAGTTTAATAGAACAGAAAGGAAGAAACTAAAAATGGTAATAACAATAATAATAATAATGAAAGGATTGGAATATACAAAACAAGTGATGCACAATGCAATTGCTCACCACTAGCCAACCAATTCCCAGTTAGTTCCCGAGCAGCGATCCCCCCTCAGGCCAACTCCCCCCAGTTTATTTACTAGGCATGATGTCACATGGTATGGAATATCCCTTTGGCCACTTTGGGTCAGCTGCCCTGGCTGTGTCCCCTCCCAACTTCTTGTGCCCCTCCAGCTTTCTCACTGGCTGGGCATCAGAAGCTGAAAAATCCTTGACTTTAGACTAAACATTACTTAGCAACAACTGAAAACATCAGTGTGTTTTCAACATTGTTCTCATACCTAACAAGTCAAAAACATAGCACTGTACCAGCTACTAGGAAGACAATTAATTCTATCCCAGCTGAAACCAGGACAGTTTCCACCCCTTATTCTATACCATTGACATCATGCTCAGTTCCCATACCTTCAGTTACATCCCAATCATCATCAGCTTTTCCATCCCTTTGAGATATATAAACAATAATACATATATATATATATATGTATAGACACACAGAGATATCATTCCTTTAGTTTATGGGCCATGTTTATAAAATGTTTGTTGAGTTCATTTAGTTCCCGACTCTGGGCTCCATCTGTCATATCAGTCTTTCTGGGCAGGAGGGATGGTGCAAAGTCCTCTCAGTCAGAAGAGCAGGATTGGGCTTCAGCGTGGTATGGCGAGCAGGTGACACTGGACGCAGCAGGAGGATGGTGTGCACCGTTGGATTGTTGCATGCTGGAGTCAGTTCTGGTTCCATCGCTACTGCGCTTTGCTCAGTTTTATCACAGTTCTTTCTTGCTTGATCTAAGTGATTCTTACTGTAGTACTATGGATATAGCATATAACAATTATAGTAATGATAACATAGAGTAGCAGGGTTATATAACAATTAATATCATACAGTTTGTCCTGGTTTCAGCTGGGATAGAGTTAACTGTCTTCCTAGTAGCTGGTACGGTGCTATGTTTTGAGTTCAGTATGAGAAGAATGTTGATAACACTGATGTTTTCAGTTGTTGCTAAGTAATGTTTAGTCTAAAGTCAAGGATTGTTCAGCTTCTGATGCCCAGCCAGCGAGAAAGCTGGAGGGGCACAAGAAGTTGGCACAGGACACAGCCAGGGCAGCTGACCCAAAGTGGCCAAAGGGATATTCCATACCATGTGACGTCATGCCTAGTATATAAACTGTGGGGAGTGGGGGCGGAGGAATTGCCGCTCAGGGACTAACTGGGTGTCGATCGGTGGGTGGTGAGCAATTGTGTTGTGCATCATTTGTACATTCCAATCCTTTTATTATTACTGTTGTCATTTTATTAGTGTAATCATTATCATTATTAGTTTCTTCTTTTCTGTTCTATTAAACCGTTATTATCTCAGCCCATGAGTTTTACTTCTTTTCCTGATTGTCTCCCCCATCCCACTGGGTGGGGGGGGAGTGAGTGAGTGGCTGCGTGGTGCTTAGATGCTGGCTGGGGTTAAACCACAACACAGTTTAATTCTGGCTATTCTCACCTAAAATCAAATCCCCTTGAGGCACACATTGGACTTCCCCATCCTTTCGCATCACCCACTAAGTGCACCCAGGTCCTTGAGCAAAAGCAATCCCATGAATGGGTTTACCTTTGCCTAGAGGCAGGAGTAACCCAGACTGTCTTCCCTAATGTATTTGTTATGTGCAATACAGGGACTTTATCCCCTTCTACAATACGTAAATTACTGACTGGGCAGGGCCAGTTTGACTGGCAGATCCTCTGGTGTTGACTAACCAGGTGGCTTTTGCTAAATGTGTATCCCAATGTTTGAAGGTTCCACCCCCCATTGCTCTCAATGTAGTCTTTAACAGTCCATTGTATCATTCAATTTTCCCAGAGGCTGGTGCATGATAGGGGATGTGATACACCCACTCAATGCCATGCTCTTTGGCCCAGGTGTCTATGAGGTTGTTTTGGAAATGAGTCCTGTTGTCTGACTCAATTCTTTCTGGGGTGCCATGTTACCACAAGACCTGCTTTTCAAGGCCCAGGATAGTGTTTCGGGCAGTGGCATGGGGCACAGGATATGTTTCCAGCCACCCGATGGTCGCTTCCACCACTGTAAGCACATGGCACTTGCCTTGGTGAGTTTGTGGGAGTGTGATATAGTCAATCTGCCAGGCTTCCCCATATTTATATTTCAGCCATCACCCTCCATGCCACAGGGGCTTTAACTGCTTGGCTTGCTTAATTGCAGCACAGGTTTCACATTCATGGATAACTTGTGCGATAGTGCCCATGGTCAAGTCCACCCCTCGGTCACGAGCCCATCTATATGTTGCATCTCTTCCCTGATGGCCTGAGGTGTCATGGGCCCACTGAGCCTTAAATAGCTCACCCTTATGTGGCCACTCCAGATCCACCAGAGCCACTTCAATCTTGGCAGCCTGATCCACATGTTGATTATTTTGATGTTCTTCAGTGGCCCGACTCTTAGGTATGTGAGCATCTACATTACGTACTTTTACAACCACATTCTCTAGCTGGCCAGCAATATCTTGCCACAGCGCAGCAGCCCAAATGGGTTTACCTCTGCGCTGCCAGTTTCTCTGCTTCCATTGCTGTAACCACCCCCACAGGGCATTTGCCACCATCCATGAGTCAGTATAGAGATAGAGCACTGGCCACTTTTATCGTTCTGCAATATCTAACGCTAGATGGATGGCTTTCACCTCTGCAAACTGACTCGATTCACCTTCTCCTTCAGCAGTTTCTGCGACTTCTCATGTAGGACTCCATACAGCAGCCTTCCACCTCCGATGCTTTCCCACAATGCGACAGGACCCATCAGTGAACAGGGCATATTGCCTCTCATTTTCTGGCAGTTTATTATACAGTGGGGCCTCTTCAGCATGCGTCACCTCCTCCTCTGGTGACATTCCAAAATCTTTGCCTTCTGGCCAGTCCATGATCACTTCCACAATTCCTGGGCGACTGGGGTTTCCTATGCGAGCCTGTTGTGTGATCAGCGCGATCCACTTCCTCCACGTGGCATCAGTTGCATGATGTGTAGAGGAGACTTTCCCTTTGAACATCCAGCCCAGCACTGGCAGTCGGGGTGCTAAGAGGAGCTGTGTTTCAGTACCAACCACTTCTGAGGCAGCTCGAACTCCTTCATATGCTGCCAATATCTCTTTTTTTCAGTTTGTCCTGGGTTCACCTGGGATAGAGTTAATTTTTACAGGAACCTGGGAGGTGGGGGGGCATAGCTGGGGCAGCTGACCTGAACTAGCCAAGTGACGTGCAGAAACAGACTCCACAATCAGTGAGATTGTAAAGTAGGTATGTTTATTCAGTGCTGGGCTGAGACAAGGGGAGTCAAAAGAATCTCAGTAGACATAATAAAGAAAATCACTGAGCCTGCACAAGAAAAAAGGTTACTAGCGGTGGCGGAGTCATCTATCTTCATCTCTGCGACCACCAGACGACCACCATAAAGAGGCACTGCGCAAGCGCAGTTGAGAGGAGACTATGGAAATGACCTCTCGGAGCTAATTTTAATATGAAGCGGGGACAGGTCATGCATATATATAGGCGTATTGTGAATATGTAACACTTGACTGTATAAACTTGAAATGAACTGCTGAGTCGGGCACGCACGACTTTGGTGGGACTACCCCCCGTGCTGCCCAGCGCTGAATGAACATACCTACTTTACAATCTCACTGATTGTGGAGTCTGTTTCCGCACGTCAGGGCAGCACGGGGGGTAGTCCCACCAAAGTCGTGCGCCTGACGCGGCAGTTCGCTTCAAATTTATACAGTCAAGTGTTACATATACATGGAGTTTTGCAATACGCCTATACATAGGAATGATCTATCCCCGCTTCATATTAAAATTAGTTCCAAAAGTCACAAGGCTGGTCTTGGCTGGTTTTTGGGGTCGACTGCTGCTTCTTATCAGGGACTATCTCCTGCCCCAGCCAGCCTCAACAATGCAAACATTAAGCATCACTTCTCATCCTCTTGGGCCATGTCTACCTCTACTGAAATTTCTTTAACTTCACTATAAGCTAGATAATTATTAAACAGTTCTTATCTACATCCATATATCTACTATATCTACTAAGGTTCCTTTGGCTCCCCGTTTCACAAGGAGCTATTCCATACCATGTGACATCATGCTCAGTATATAAATGGGGAGCAGGCCGGGGGGTGCTCTCGACTTTCGGTGGGGGAAGTGGCAGAGCGTCAGGTTCCGGGTGGTGAGCAGTTGCACTGTGCATCACTCTTTTTTGTATACTCTTTCATTAGTACCGTTGTTGTTGTTGTAACTTCTCTTTTTTGCGTTGTCCCAGTAAACTGCCCTTATCTCAGTCCTCGAGGTTCCAGTTGGTTTTTTTTTTTTCCTTTTCTCTCCTCCGTCTCCTCCCTATCCCACCGGAGGGGGGCGGGAGGAGTGAGCGAGTGGCTGCGTGGTCCTTTGTTACCGGCTGGGCTGAAACCATGAAAGTCATTTTTCCAAGTGCCTTATCAATGCCCCTTTACCTAGAAAGTGATCCCAGCTGCTTGGCTTCCCTACCCTCTAATTCCAGGCTACTAGCCCCATTGTCCCAGCATCGGAGCAGCCAGGTGATAATGTGCTCACCTGGACGACGGATGAAATCTTTTCGCATATCCCGCAGCTCACTCAGGGATAGGATTGGGTGTTTACCTCTGGTTCTGCCTCTTCCTCCTGTACTTGTGATGACCCTGGTTCATCATCATCCTTCACTAAGTGAACTGATTTTTTTGTATATTTCATAGAAGCATAGAATCATAGAATCATTTAGGTTGGAAAAGACCTTTAAGATCATCGAGTCCAACCATCAACCCAGCACCACCATGCCCACTAAACCATGTCCTGAAGTGCCTCATTTACACATTTTTAGAATACCTCCAGGGATGGTGACTCAACCACTTCCCTGGGCAGCCTGTTCCAATGCCTGACAACCCTTTCAGCAAAGACATTTTTCCTAATATCCAATCTAAACCTCCCCTGGCACAACTTGAGGCCATTTCCTCTCGTCCTATCACCAGCCACCTGACAGAAGAAACCAGCACCCACCTCACTACAACCCCCCTTTCAGGTAGTTGTAGAGAGCGATAAGGTCTCCCCTCAGCCTCCTCTTCTCCAGACTAAATAACCCAGTTCCCTCAGCCGCTCCTCATAAGACTTGTGCTCCAGGCCCCTCACCAACTTGGTTGCCCTTCTCTGGACACGCTCCAGCAACTCAATGTCTTTCCTGTAGTGAGGGGCCAAAACTGAACACAGTACTCGAGGTGCAGCCTCACCAGTGCCAAGTACAGGGGAACAACCACCTCCCTTCTCCTGCTGGCCACACTATTTCTGATACAGGCCAGGATGCTGTTGGCCTTCTTGGCCACCTGGGCACACTGCTGGCTCATATTCAGCCGGCTGTCGACCAGCACTCCTAGGTCTTTTTCTGCCAGGCAGCTTTCCAGCCACTCTTCCCCAAGCCTGTAGCGCTGCATGGGGTTGTTGTGACCCAAGTGCAGGACCCGGCACTTGGCCTTGTTGAACCTCATACAATTGGCCTCGGCGCATCGATCCAGCCTGTCCAGATCCCTCTGTAGAGCCTTCCTACCCTCGAGCAGATCAACCCTCCCTCCCAACTTGGTGTCATCCGCAAACTTACTGAGGGTGCACTCAATCCCCTTGTCCAGATCATTGATAAAGATATTAAAGAGAACTGGCCCCAATACTGAGCCCTGGGGAACACCACTTGTGACCAGCCGCCATCTGGATTTAACTCCATTCACCACAATCTTCTGGGCTCGTCTATCCAGCCAGTTTTTTTACTCAGCAAAGAGTACACTTGTCTAAGCCATGAGACGCCAGCTTCTCAAGGAGTATGCCATGAGAGACAGTGTCAAAGGCCTTACTGAAGTCCAGGTAACAACATCCACAGCCTTTCCCTCATTCACTAGGCGGGTCACCTGCTCATAGAAGAAGATCAGGTTGGTCAAGCAGGACCTGCCTTTCATGAACCCATGCTGGCTGGTCCTGATCCCCTGGTTGTCCTGCACATGCTGTGTGAGTGCACTCAAGATGACCTGCTCCATAATCTTCCCCGGTACCGAGGTGTCATGGTTTAACCCCAGCCAGCAATTAAACACCACACAGCCGCTCACTCACTCCCCCCAGCACCCAGTGGGATGGGGGAGAGAATCGGGAAAAAAAAAGTAAAAGTCGTGGGTTGAGATAAGAACAGTTTAATAGAACAGAAGAGTAGAAACTAATAATGATAATGGTAACAGTAATAAAATGACAATAATAATAATAATAAAAGGATTGGAATATGCAAGTGATGCACAATGCAATTGCTCACCACCCACTGACCGACGCCCAGTTAGTCCCCAAGCGGCAATCCCCCCCACCCCCACTCCCCCCCAGTTTATATACTAGACATGATGTCACATGGTATGGAATACCCTGTTGGCCACTTTGGGTCAGCTGCCCTGGCTGTGTCCCCTCCCAACTTCTTGTGCCCCTCCAGCCTTCTTGCTGGCTGGGCATCAGAAGCTGAAAAATCCTTGACTTAGTCTAAACATTACTTAGCAACAACTGAAAACATCAGTGTTATTAACATTCTTCTCATACCTGACTCAAAAACATAGCACTGTACCAGCTACTAGGAAGACAATTAACTCTATCCCAGCTGAAACCAGGACATGAGGTCAGGCTGACAGGCCTGTAGTTCCCTGGATCCTCCCTCCGACCCTTCTTATAAATAGGCATCACATTGGCAAGCCTCCAGTCTTCTGGGACCTCTCCTGTTGACCAGGACTGCTGATGAATGATGGAGAGTGTCTTGGCAAGCCCTCCGCCAGCTCCCTCAGTACTCTCGGATGGATCCCATCTGGTCCCATAGACTTGTGAGTGTCCAGGTGGCGTAGCAGGTCATTAACTGTTTCCTCCTGGATTATGGGGGTATATTCTGCTCTCCATCCCTGTCTTCCAGCTCAGGGGGCTGAGTACCCTGAGGATAACTGGTCTCACTATTAAAGACTGAGGCAAAGAAGGCATTAAGTACCTCAGCCTTTTCCTCATCTCTGGTGGCAATGTTCCCGTCTGCATCCAATAAAGGATAGATATTCTCCTTGGCTCTCTTTTTGTTGTTAATGTATTTGTAAAAACATTTTTTGTTATCTCTTATGACAGTGGCCAGATTGAGTTCTAGCTGAGCTTTTGCCTTTCTAATTTCCTCTCTGCATGAGCTAACAAGATCCCTGTACTCTTCCTGTGTTGCCTGCCTTTTCTTCCAAAGATGGTAAACTCTCCTTTTTTTCCTGAGTCCCAGCAAAAGCTCCCTGTTCAGCCAGGCCGGTCATCTTCTCCAGTGGTTCGTCTTGCCACACGTGGGAATAGCCTGCTCCTGAGCCTTTAAGACTTCCTTCTTGAAGAATATCCATCCCTCCTGGACCTCTTTGCCTTTCAGGACCGTCTCCCAAGGGACTCTCTCAACCAGTGTCCTGAACAGGCCAAAGTTTGCCCTCCAGAAGTCCATAGTGGTGGTTTTGCTGACCCCCTTCCTTGCCTCACCAAGAACTGAGGATTCTATCATTTCATGGTTGTTAAGCCCAAGATGGCCTCCGACCACCACATCTCTCACCAGTCCTTCCCTGTTTGTAAACATGGGCAACTGATGTATGGGGGCAACTGATACTGGTTTGGGTTAGTTCACTGGTTCAGTTGCAGTGCCGATCGCTGGGGTTGGAGTGGCCGCAGTGCCTGTCGCGGGGGTTGGAGTGGCTGCAGTACCTGTCACCTTGTTGTTAGATCCAGAGACCTTCTCGTCCCCTTGAGGGTACTGAGTGGTGTTAAACAGGGCTCGATAGGCATGGGCCAGGCCCCAGCACATTGCAGTGATTTGTGTCTTTCTGGAGTTGCCAGGGTGACAGCATACCTTTTCCAAATATTTTACTAGTTCTTCTGGATTCTGCACTTGTTCAAGGGTGAATTTCCAAAACATTGGAGGTGCCCACTTTTCTAGGTACTTGCCCATACTACCCCACACACCCTGCCACTCATAATTATCCAGCCTCGGGGCAGATCTCTGGGTGATCTTCTTAAATAGTTGTTTAACCTTAAACAAGAGCTGAACCACATTCAGGAACATGCTAGTTCCTAGCAATAGGACCATGCTGGTTTCAACATCCCAAGGGTATTCAAATTTTCCAAAATTCTCAAATGCCATTGTAACTAGACTGGAAGAGAAGGGGAAGGGGAGGAAAGGTATCTCACCCATAGATTGACTCTCCGAGGAGGAAAGGTAAAGGGTGTAATTATTAAGTTTCCCACAGATGGCTCCGAAGTATAAAGGTGATGACAATGCTGAGTGCAAATACCGAATTAGTCCCACAACTGTTAATTTTATCATACCATAAGCCAGTATTACACAATACAATTTATTTAGCTGTGACCTTCTGAGGAACATTTTCCTTGAAAATTGTCAATGTGGACTGATGAAAATTCAGGCCCCAAGATGACGGAGTGGACTATTTAATTCTTCCTGTGTCATGATAAAACCTGTCTGTGCCTTGTCTCTGCTGGGATTTTCCACTGCAGGCAGACACTGTGCTGTGAAAGGTAGCCTGAGATAACTGTTTCTTCAACCCTTTCCATCTAGATCTTTATGGCCCTGTCCTGAGTGTGTCTGTATAAGTCCAGCCTAGGGAAGAATGAGCACATCTTAAGGGTGTTTGAGGTCTTGGTCAAACCTCCTTTTTCCTTTGGACTCTGCTTTTCAACCCAAGTTGAGGTGTGGACAGAAGTAGTTCAGGTAGACCAGGCTCAGAAATAGCACCTGATCTTTCACACACAACACCAAAGAGGCACTTCAGTGTTGGACAGGAGAACTGGGAAAACTACAGGTCTTTCCCTGACAAGACCTCCTAGAACAGAGGTGACCAGTATCTCATGTAACGCTTGAGTGCAAAATAGTTGTTATGTGGCCATCATCGTAGACAACAGGAGAGGGCCAAGGTTCATTCTGGGCAGATAAACCTGTATAGAGATCCAGTGTTTTCATGGACTTTAATTCTTCTGCATCAGTATGTACAAATACATATATAGGAATGTTTACAACATCAACCTGCATAGAATGAGCACCAGAAAACATTCTTAATATTGTGTCAAGCACCCCTAAATGTCTGTGCAATATCATTCAGTCTCCTTGTGTGGCTGGATTTATGATAATCTTCTTAATTTCAGATTGTACGTGTTTTTTCCACTCTCTTTGCACAGGATAGACAGCACTCAGCTAATCAGTTTCCATTTAATATTTACTGCCCACATCTCAGAGTCTGCTCTGAGGACAATATTAATTTTCTACTTGTTTTTCAATAGTTCTTGTCAATATATTATGTGTACCTGAGAAAGTTTTTTGGTTTTCTTTTTTTTTTTTTTAAAAAGAACTGCTGGTAGAGTTTAGTCATTCCCATTTTGTAGTTGGTAACACAAAAATTTAGGTAAGAGAATATTAACTAACTTCTTTTTTATTTTGTTTTATATGCCAAATCCCAGATCTCTTAGATGTAACTTAATGAAAAGTAGCACTATTCAGTAAGCTCAGAGTCCTGTTCTTGTGGCCTAGACAGTTTCCTCTAGATTCAGTGCTGCTGCTAAGCAGATCCTATGTTCATGAACTTAATGGATAACCCTGTTATTAGATAACATTCAGTTTTGACAAAATCAAAATTTCACTACAGGACACTGGATTTTTAATTACATTTTCAACAGGAATGTGTAACATTTTTTTGAGGTCTTTTCTGCCCACAGATATGGAAAATTTTAGCACAATTTCACAAAAATTAGAAGCTGCTGACAAGTGTCTTACAATGGTGGGTATCTGGCAGTACTGGGTTAAGCTATCAGTTCCATTTACTACAAATGCAGGACTTGCTGTGAAGCAGGGTGAGGATAGCTTCTTCGCTTCTCATTAGTTTTCTGCCATTGAAAAAGAAAACAAAGAAAAAAGAAATTTCAAGAATCTGATCATAACAAATTGATTTCTCTTTTATCATAATCTTGCCAGACCCTTTCTGGGTAACTCGTGCTTTAGACTTGGTGCATTTTGTGAAATCCATGGCTGTTCTGGAAGGAAGGAAAGGAAAAGTTTTAATTTACAAGCTCCCAGTCTTTATCTCTTGAAATTGCTACAGCTGCTAAAATGGAACTTTGGTAACTCATGTCAGGCTCTTCAATTTAGGATGTCTGATCTTTAAGGCATTTGTTTTAAAAGCAATTTTCATTACTTTGAGCATTGGGGGAAAGCATATTAAATGTATACAAGTTAACAATTACTGAGAATGGCTTGACACACAACTGTATTCCTGCATTCAGTAACAATAACATTATGCCTAATCTTTGTCGATAAAACTATGATTTGATTTGAACAGTCTTTTAGGAAACATATTTAATGAACAGTAAAAAAAAAAAAGTAGGACAAAGTCCCTAATGATCAACAATACCTGTTAAGTAAATGAAGTAGTGTTTGCTGTTGCAAGCTGGAAAAAAACCCAGCCAGTGCTTTGAAAAATTATATGAAAGGAGTTGGTTTTAAATTCTTTTAGCTCAGATGAATATCAGAATCTTTTTAGCCTATACTTGAATTGTCTAAATCTTTTGGATTGCTAAAATTATAGATTCTGGAGTGCTCGTGTTTTTGTTCTGTGAGCAAATTCCTTGTCTTAAATGAAAAATTCTTGGTCAGTTTAAGGAAAAATGGGATTATGCACATGGAAGAGACCTGATCATCTTTACCTTTCAAATTGTTTATGTTTGCAGAACACCTCAACATTTTTTAGTGAATGGACAGACTGCCTCACAGGAAGTTTAAGCCTGCTGTTAATTAGGCTTTTTAAAAGATAGTCTTTTCCAAATGAAGTGGTTGAGATACCCTTCAGGTTGAAAATCATGGACTAAGTGTTTTCCTGCTAAGTAAATTTTGAGCTAGAGCAATTTATGGCCTGTCACATGATGGTTGTATTGAACTACTTTTGCTGAGTATTTCTGAGAAAATGGTATACGTAAAATTAATTTACTGCATAAGCTTCTCATAATTAAGCTCAGCTAGAGCAATTAAGAGAGGCATTTGAGGTAGCAGAGTTGCTGAATCTGATTCTCTGTTCCTTCAAAGTCTGCATCACTGACTGCACTTGTGCAAACACCTGCAGTGGGTTACACTGTAGTAAATCATAGAATCATAGAACAGTTTGGGTTGGAAGGGACCATTAAAGGTCATCTGGTCCAACCCCCCTGCAATGAGCAGGGACATCTTCAACTAGATCAGGTTGCTCAGAGCCCCGTCCAACCTGACCTTCAATGCTTCCAGGGATGGGGCATCTACCACCTCTCTGGGCAACCTGTTCCAGTGTTTCACCACCCTCATTGTAAAAAATTTCTTCCTTATATCTAGTCTGAAATGAGTACATACTGTGCAAAGATGCAAAGAAATGGCAGCCTTTACTGCTGAATGAGATCACATCAGATACAGGCACTTGACCACTTTCAAGATGGACTTTTAGGACTTTTGGTGGGTTAGAAATACTTTTTAAAACTTGAATAATGCAAAATTGGATGACCATGTGTCCTGGTTTCAGCTGGGATAGAGTTAATTTTCTTCCTAGTAGCTGGTACAGTGCTATATTTTGGATTTAGTATGAGATAACACACTGATGTTTTAGTTGTTGCTAAGTAGTGCTTATCCCAAGTCAAGGACTTTTCAGTTTCCCGTGCTCTGCCAGCGAGGAGGTGCACAAGAAGCTGGGAGGGAGCATAGCCAGGGCAGCTGACCCGAACTAGCCAAAGGACGTCATGCCCAGTATATAAACTGGGGGGAGTTGGCCAGGGGGGCCTGATCGCTGTTCGGGGGCTGGCTGGGCATCAGTCAGCAGGTGGTGAGCAATTGCATTGTGCATCACTTGTCTGTCTTGGGACTTATTTATATCTTTTTTTTGTTACCTCCCTTTTCATAACAATTATTATTAAATTTTTATTATTTTATTTCAATTATTAAACTGTTCTTATCTCAACCCATGACTTTTACTTTTTTTCCCAATTCTCCTCCCCATCCCACTGGGAGGGGGGGAGGAGTGAGCAAGCAGCTGCGTGGTGCTTAGTTGCTGGCTGGGGTTAAACCATGACACCATGACAGAAGCATAAGAGCAGCTTTCTAATTTACTGTGTGCCTTGGTTTGGACTTCTTGCTTATCTAATTTTAGAGGGCTGGGATATTAAGGATAGTAACAGGACTTTTAAGACAGGCAGGCATATCTAGTCTGCCACTTTTCCAACATATTGTAAGCACAGATTTGAAACCCAAGTGCAGCCCTCGAATGAGCTGTCTAAGGGGAAAAGTCTACTTTAAAGTAAGAAAGTGTTAATTGCAAATGTTATAAAGTAAATAAATTGCACATGAAAAAGGAAGGAATGGCCTTTCCAAGTAGTACAGTGACTTGAAAGAAAACTTTTCTTCAGAAGATGCGAGCTCCAATGGTTCTGTAGGACATGATGGGTATCTAATACATTCATATGTGTATGCTACTCTTTGATCTGATTGAGTTATTGGTACAAATGAGTTTATTCATTTTGCCTGTCCCTCTGTCATGGATTGCCTGGATTTTCTTGCTGTTAGAAATTATTCAGTTTTCCTGCATTTCACACCTTTGGAAACTGTGGCTAATTCAGCCACAGGCCTGGAAACCTGGGAGGGTTACGATGGACACAATGAGCAGGGCAGAATCAAATGCTCTCTGATCTGAAGCTCAGCAAGGAGGGAAGTGAACTTACGTCAGGGTCTGTAGTCAGAGGAAAGTTGAGGGGAAAAAAGTAATAAATTTGGAGAGCAGAGATGTGTGTGGGGAGGAGGAATCAAACTGCAAGGACAAGACTCAGTGTTTTAATTAAGAAAATAAGAGATAAACAAGGACTGAAAAAGAATAAAGATAGTATGCACTAGGCAGGATGAGCATTTTTAAAGCTATTAAATTAATTGTAAGGAGGAAACTAAGGTGAAAAAAAACCCTGTTTAATAAAAGATGTATTGGATTGGATTTGCAAGGCAAGGTTTTGGTAGTGCGGGGGCTACAGGTGTGGCTTCTGTGAGAAGCTGCTAGAAGCTTCCCCTATGTCCGACAGAGCCAATACCAGCCGGCTCCAAGACGGACCCACTGCTGGCCAAGGCCGAGCCAATCAACGACGGTGGTAGTGCCTCTGGGATAACATATTTAAGAAGGGAAAAAGTTGCTGCGGCACAGAAACTGCAGCTGGGAGAGAGGAGTGAGAATATGTAAGAGAAACAACCCTGCAGACACCAAGGTCAGTGAAGAAGGAGGGGAAGCAGGTGCTCCAGGCACTGGAGCAGAGATTCCCCTGCATTCCCCTGAAGACCATGGTGAGGCAGGCTGTCCCCCTGCAGCCCAGGGAGGTCCACAGTGGAGCAGATATCCACCTGCAGCCCGGGGAGGACCCCACGCCGGAGCAGGTGGATGCCTGAAGGAGGCTGTGACCCCGTGGGAAGCCTGTGCTGGAGCAGGCTCCTGGCAGGATGTATGGACCCATGGAGAGAGGAGCCCACGCTGGAGCAGGTTTTCTGGCAGGACTTGTGACCCCGTGGGGGACCCACGCTGGAGCAGTCTGTTCCTGAAGGACTGCATGCCATGGAAGGGACCCATGCTGGAGAAGTTCATGGAGGACTGTCTCCTGTGGGAGGGACCCCAATCTGGAGCAGTGGAAGAGTGTGAGGAGTCCTCCCCCTGAGGAGGAAGGAGCAGCAGAGACAATGTGTGATGAACTGACCACAACCCCAATTCCCCATCTCCCTGCACTGCTGGGGGGGAGGAGGTAGAGAATTCGGGAGTGAAGTTGTGCCCAGGAAGAAGGCGG
Organism: Aquila chrysaetos chrysaetos; assembly: GCF_900496995.4. NCBI lineage: Eukaryota > Metazoa > Chordata > Aves > Accipitriformes > Accipitridae > Aquila > Aquila chrysaetos. The sequence continues at coordinate 4,446,646 of NW_024470321.1, read as the reverse complement.
GGGTGGGGAGAAGGTGTTTTAAGATTTGGTTTTATTTCTTATTACCCTACTCTGATTCTCATCGGTAATAAATTAAATTAATTTTCCCAAGTTGAGTCTGTTTTGCCTGTGATGGAAATTGGCGAGTGATCTCTCCTGTCCTTATCTCGACCCACAAGCCTTTTGTTATATTTTCTCTCCCCTGTCCAGTTGAAGAGGGGAAGTGATAGAGTGGCTTTGGTGGACACCTGGCAACCAGCCAGGGTCAACCCACCACATGTATTTAATTCTAAAGTTATTCCATATTCAGAAAACTTCCATTGCCTCCCCTGAAGGTCAGGCACACATGATGGTAGGTCAAAGTTAACAGAACTAAAAATAATAAACAGTATCAGTGTATGAAGAAGAGATATTGGATGAATGTGGTCAACCCTGAGAAATGGAAGGAGTGACTGCGGTCAGTGCAATCTGCACTTTAATAGTTATTTGATTCAGTGCTTTGCAGAAACTTAACAGAAAACTTAATTAAAAACACCTCAGAAAAGAGCAGTGTTAAATGAAAAGAAACTGACTGCATGTCTGTAAACAAATTATGATGACAGAAGAACTGCCTGGATGAGGGTGTGTATGTGTACGTGGGTGTGTGAAAAGCACTCTCCTCCAAGAGTCTGTCATGCCAAGCTGAATTTCAGTTCTTTATTAGCGATTGAACCAGAAGATGGAGTAAGTTTTTAGCAAGTACTGTACTGGCAATACTCCTTGTGCACATTTAACTTCCAGTAAGAAATGTATAAACACATTTGCTAATAGATTTGTGAAAAATCAATCTTCTAATTAAGGATTCAATAGAACAGTAATTACTCACAAAGCAGAAATTAGACACCAGACCGCATGCAAGAAGAGAGATAGCAGAAAGCTACTTAGGTTTCAGGTTGCTGCAAAACTAGACAGTTAAAAACAAATGAAGAAAAGAGAAAACCCAGTCAGTATAGCCTTGGCTAATATGTTAAAATATTTGCCCAGTTTGGGGTTTAATGTGGTAGTTTTTCCATACATATGAATTTTCTGTATTAAGATTCCTTCCTTGGTTCCTTTTAGCTACAGCAACATAGCTATCAGAAAGGATAGCTGAGAAGCAGTGCACATTTGGTGACAAGACATGGAAATGCACGCAAAGCTGAGAACTGTTAACTCTTAAAATTGCATAGGATCTGAGGGCCAGATTTAATCTGATGAAAAATTATGATGATGCGAAACATCTATGAATAAGAACTTTGGGTGAAATATTAACATGCCAAAGAGATCAGAAGATGGAAGTGGCACAGATGTCCACCCCTCTGATTTCCACCTGGCTGTATAGCCTGGGATGGAGGGGAGACATTCTGCTAAGCGCCTTCCATGACTAAACTTGGGAACAATTGTTGTAAAAGGAAAGTTAAAAAGCTGCCTGGATGTATATTTACAATGTGATGTGGTGCCACAGTGCTAATATTAATCTTTTCATTATCTCATAATGAAGAACTCTGAATAACAATATTAGGAAATATCCTGAAGTAAATATTAGGGAATATTCTGAAGGAGAAAGTAACATGAGTACTTGAAAGTAATATATGACAAGAGGAGGGTGCAAATGGTACAAAGCTGATGATCTCATTTAATCATCACCAGAACTGAGTACTTTGAGGGTATATTTTCAAGAGAAGAACATTTGTTGAGTAGCTAAAATTGCAGTGAACAGAATTAGCAAATACTTTAAAAACTGTTTTGGAGACATTAGACTTTGGTTTAGTAAGTGTTTAATTTGAAACAATGTAAACAAGTTGAATAATGAGATTGAGCCAAATATAATCAGATGCTATGGGGCTGTTGTGGTTTAAACCCAGCCAGCAACTAAGCACCACGCAGCCATTCACTCACTCCCCCCCACCCAGTGGGATGGGGGAGAGAATCAGGAAAAAAAAGTAAAACTCATGGGTTGAGATAAGAACAGTTTAATAGAACAGAAGAGAAGAAACTAATAATGATAACGATAACACTAATAAAATGACAACAGTAATAATAAAAGGATTGGAACATACAAATGATGTGCAGTGCAATTGCTCACCACCCACTGACCGATGCCCAGTTACTTCCTGAGCAGCGATTCCCCCCACCCCAACTCCCCCCAGTTTATATACTAGGCATGATGTCACATGGTATGGAATACCCCATTGGCCACTTTGGGTCAGGTGCCCTGGCTGTGTCCCCTCCCAACTTCTTGTGCCCCTCCAGCCTTCTTGCTGGCTGGGCATCAGAAGCTGAAACATCCTTGACTTAGTCTAAACACTACTTAGCAACAACTGAAAATATCAGTGTTATCAACATTCTTCTCATACCTAACAAGTCAAAAACATAGCACTATACCAGCTACTAGGAAGACAGTTAACTCTAGCCCAGCTGAAACCAGGACAGGGGCGTGTTTATTTTCCTTTCTTTGCATTCAGGGATTTGTATGAAGTAGTTAACTCCTGCAAAGCCACAGAAGAAGTTAGATATGAAGAGTGAATCCCTTGTTGAAACAGATCCCTGTGGCTTCAAAGGGCAAACAGCATGAGAGCAGAGATTGATTAATTCTGTAAAATCATTCTGCAGTTCTGATTAGAAGTAAAAGAAAACAAGTCCTGAGCACATTTCTAAAGATGCTGTTCAGTAGCAAAAACATGCTGACCTCGTGGAAAAACTATTGACTTTTAGGGACCTGAAATTCACTGAAGGTCTCCAACATTTCAGCTGCTTATCTGAAGTAATTCTTGCACTAGTTCAAAAGCAGAATTCCATATGCTTTTTAATGCACCTTGTTAAGGGAATGATCTCCGCAACATAAAAAACATACCAAGGGAACTGAGGCATATGAAAAGTCAAGGGACCAATTACACTAAAGGCATCTTCATAGCCACTGACATTTATGATTAAGATCCTAAGAAATCTCGTCCAAAAAGTGTTTCTACCCTGCCTACCTGGAACAGCTTCTGCTGACCAAGGAGCAAACAAATGGAGAGAAGAAACAGTGCAAATTCTTTTTAAAGCCCCAGTTCGCTTAGTCTAAAAAGGGGAAAGTAATTGATCCATTTAAGTACGGGAGGCTAACTCTCACAAAGATACAGTCAGATTGCAAACTGCAAACCTCTGGATATTATGTTTAACTGCACAGTCTGAAGCTGAAGGAAGGCTTAGCTTATACAAGCCTATGTAGCTTAGCCTGTATAAACTAAGCATTCCCTCAGCTTATTCAGGCAGGATTCTTTGGGTGGAAAGGCACGGACAAAGCAGAATGTCAAAGTCAGGTCTGAAAAATCAGTGTTACACAGCACTTGTGACGTGCGGAAACAGACTCCACAATCAGTGAGATTGTAAAGTAGGTATGTTTATTCAGTGCTGGGCAGCACGGGGGTAGTCCCACCAAAGTCGTGCGCACCTGACGCGGCAGTTCGCTTCAAATTTATACAGTCAAGTGTTACATATACATGGAGTTTCGCAATACGCCTATACATAGGCATGATCTATCCCCGCTTCATATTAAAATTAGTTCCAAGAAGTCACAAGGCCGGTCTTGGCTGGTTTTTGGGGGTCGACTGCTGCTTCTTATCAGGGACTATCTCCTGCCCCAGCCAGCCCTCAACAATGCAAACATTAAGCATCACTTCTCATCCTCTTGGGCCATGTCTACCTCTACTGAAATTTCTTTAACTTCACTATAAGCTAGATAATTATTAAACAGTTCTTATCTACATCCATATATCTACTATATCTACTAAGGTTCCTTGGCTCCCCGTTTCACTTGAACAGTGTAAGAGTTGGTCAGAAAATCAGCATTGTCTCAACATTGTTCATCAGGAACATGAACAGTACATTACCTGACAACGGCCTGTTTGGAGCGCAGCGGCCAATCCCAAGGACAGAATGTGCGGTACAAGGCTCCTGGAAGGTACCTGGCTAGAGCCGTTAGAGATAACCGCATAGCTACTGTCAAAAAGGATGGATTTGCAACCGTTGCCATAACATCGATGAAGAAATCATGAACTCGAGACGAACTTTGCTTCATTATAATACCAAAACACACCTCCTGGTCGAAGGCTACCCGCCTCCAAGACTTACCACGCCTCAGACACTTGACCCTGCGCCTGCGTGATAGCCTCGCTCGAGAAGGGCGGAGATATGATAATTGTGTTCTGAGAAGGGCAGAGACTCCTGAGGCAGAGGTGGAAGCAAGATGTGTTACTAAACATAAAAAATGACTTCTGAACAATGGGAATTTGAAGCTTCCCCACCAAGGACCACGACGATCGACAACGCAGCATTAGCTGGACCCGGACCGTTAGGACGTCTTGAGATCAGCGGTGGTAGCTATAACCTCTCTTTTTCCTCTCTCTAAACTTATCTTTACTTTCTCCTTTCTTCTTCACCCATCTCTAACTATCGCGTGCCTCTTCACAGGCAATACAATAAGTTTTATTGTGTGATTACTGCTATCCCCTTTGGTGTTGGTCACCTTAATTTTGCACTTTCGAGATCGTAGCAAACGAACCATCACGAGTCCACCAAGTGGACCGTGACAAACAGTGAGTTCAGGATCCTAGGAAGAAGAAATAGAAGGGGGTCATCATTGAAGGATAATAAGATTAAAATACTCAAGAATTTTTTCTCCATTTATCTCAGTTTCAGGAGGAGAACAGTTGAGCAGGGGACATTTTGTAATGGCATAAATTATATATGTTAACATAAGCCAAGAGCTTAGTTTAGCTGCTTATTATTTTCTTTTTCACTGCTCCAACCAATTTCCCTCTGTCAATTACCAGAGGGTCTGCTAAAAGAGATATGGCATGTGAGGCTGAATTGCAGCCATAGAAGGCACAGTGCAGATAACTTAAATATGTATCCTGGACACAATTACATGTGAGAAGTCAATTCTGATTGCTCAGGGGTGAATTATGGGTGGATGTAGTCATGTTCTTGCTTGGTAGTTTGCTGACAGTTAAGGTAATGCAGATTCAGACAGATATCTCATAGTGTTCAGGAATGGTAATATTAAGCTACTTTCTCATTCCTGCTGGGTGAGAGCATTAAAGAGAGGCGCACATGTAATCCAACACTGCCCACTTTCAATCTCTTTTGTAGGTGATGAGCTCTATGCTGTTGCCAATGTTTCTTCAGAGAAAGTCTTTGAGGAGGGACTTCTTAGCTTTTCCAGCATCCATTTGAAAGTAAACACAAATGTTTTCCATTAGCAAATGCAGAAAGAGATGGTAGAGGAAATGGAGTAGTAAGAGTCTGAGAGAGCAGCTTGAAAGAGCTGTTTATTTTCCTTTCTGTGCATTCAGGGATTTGTATGAAGTAGTTAACTCCTGCAAAGCCACAAAAGGAGTTAGATATAAGAGTGAATCCCTTGTGAAACTGACATTAGTCAGCCCAGATCTGACATCAGCCTTTACCAGGGTTCTGGGAAAGGGCTGGCAGGAAGGGAATGTGGAGGATAAGACTGTGTTTTAAAAGTGTCCTAAGGAAACTCAGTCTTCCTGCAATCCCTCCCTAAGGCTTAAATAATCTTCAATCTCAATTTTAAAAACAATTATTTTTTATATAAAAAAATATACTGGCAGCACTTGCATGTTTATCACACAGCGTAATGACTTGACTCTGACCCAAAATGAACACCCCTTTCATTAATCATCTATAATTATAATCTTAGCCAAAATAATTCTGAAAAAGGAACATACACTTTATTTGTGTACCAAGTAATTAAACAGTGGCCTGCCTTAAATTGAAGTCAATGTAAATTATACATAGTTAATGATATTGTCTTTGTTCAATTTATCAAAATGCCAGCCAATAATAGGAAAATCCTATGATAGCTAAATATTTATTTTGAGATATTGCTGACTTGATGCTAATATTAATCAATTTTACTAAAACTAGTATAAGCATAATTTAAGTTATCCTGAAGCACAGACTTCTTTTATGCTTGCTTCCTGTGTGTAAGAAGATTTTGGATGCTCTTAATAGTTTGATCTTCTTGTCTTCAAGCAGCTGAGATGGTAATGGATACACAAGATACCTAATATTATTATCATATAGGAAAAATTAACTATGAATAGCTCAATATTATGATTGCCTTTTTACGTTCTGATTTTAGAACGGATACTACAATCTGCAGCAGAATAAATACAGCACAACTACTAGTACTGTATATAGAGAGCTGCCAACTTTGACCTCTGTTATTTAACTGATATCTGCAATACACAGATATGCAATATGAATGTAAAGTAAAACCTCCACTGTGTCTTCAAAATAATGTATGTCTGTTCTATAGCAATTCTGGTTAGCACAGAGAAAAATCTCCCACATTTGAAAGTCTAGTTTCAAAAAGCTTGGAATGTAACTAAGCAGAAAACTTGCCTGGTTTCAGCTGTGATAGAGTTAATTGTCTTGTCTTCCTAGTACTGGTACGGTGCTATGTTTTGAGTTCAGTATGAGAAGAATGTTGAAACACTGATGTTTTCAGTTGTTGCTAAGTAATGTTTAGTCTAAAGTCAAGGATTTTTCAGCTTCTTATGCCAGCCAGCGAGAAAGCTGGAGGGGCACAGGACACGCCAGGGCAGCTGACCCAAAGTGGCCAACAGGGTATTCCATACCATGTGACGTCCCATCTAGTATATAAACTGGGGGGAGTGGGGGCGGGGGATCGCCGCTCGGGAACTAACTGGATGTCACTCGGGCAGGTGGTGAGCAATTGTGTTGTGCATCACTTGTATATTCCATCCTTTTATTATTACTGTTGTCATTTATTATTGTTATCATTACCATTATTAGTTTCTTCTTTTTCTGTTCTATTAAACTGTTCTTATCTCAACCCATGAGTTTTACTTCTTTTCCCGATTTTCTCCCCCCATTCCACTGGGTGGGGGGGAGTGAGTGAGCGGCTGCGTGGTGCTTAGGTTGCTGGCTGGGGTTAACCATGACAGTTTGCTATGTTAAGGATTTTCATGCTTGATAGAAACTAATGCATGCTTTTTTTTTCTCCCATCAGAGCTTCCTCTTGTCTAGGATGGATCTTGTGATTAATAGTATAGAAATGCATGGACAGTAAAAGAATAGTTCTTCTGATATACAGAAAGCTTAGGATGAAGACATTTTGCCATGAATAGAAAGCTTGTTGCAAAAGCATTACATAAGCAATACATTTAATCTGTAATTTAAGTGCATTTTTAATTTGATGATGCATGCACTGCTACTAAATATCTCTACAGATATATGTACAATTCCAAGTATGGGGTTTAGTTCCATGATTTCTATAACCTATATAAACTACCCATCATGATGAATATATACTGCTTTGGTCTTCCTCTTGAATGGTATGCAGACTCTGAGCGTAAAGCCCTTACTCAGGAAACAGCTGAGCAGATGTTTTTAAGATTTTAAAGTTACACTTTGAACCAAAGACTTTGCTGAAAGACTTAAAGAACTCCCACCTTCAGCTCCAGGTGGCAGCTTGTCCCTTGCCTGCAGAGGATCACTGGACATGTAGATGCATAGTGGTGTGAGTGCTCAGATTAGGTGATGACTGGAGACAAGGGTAAGAGGCTGTTTTCTGCAGCCCCAGGACTGTTCAAAGGGAGATGCCTTCACCTGTATGAAATGCCTGTTTGATCTCCACGGACCAGGTGGCTTACTGGAGACAAGACAGTGTGCTATGCAATAGAAAATGAAAAAAACAGTGCAAGTTTTCCCTTTTCTATACTCCAACAAAATCATTGCATGTATATCTGAGGATGCAGGAAATGTGATGGCATATCTGGTGCTGTGACCCGGTAGCCATGGCAACTACAGTGCAAAGACAGATTAACCCAGTGCTCATTTCCATCAACGGCAGAACTGTAGCGATTTATGGTGGTCCCTTATCCACAAAATTAAAAGCTGCATTTCAGTTCTGTGTTACAGTTTTAGTGGTTGCGGTTTAACAGGAAGAGACCGACAGTATCTTCTATACTGAGAAACAAAGAAAAAAATAAAAATCACTGACAGGAACTGTTTACTTGTCTTTCATTGTAATGCAGACCTGTCAAGTCTCACGTGCTGAGCATCAGACTTGCTCTTTTAGCCACTGCTTTCTCATTCCCCACTGTGGCACTTCCAGTTCATGTATCGCAGCGTGCTGTCATGTGGCCTGACGTGTGAGTCTCATCTGTTGGGATTTTAAGGACTTGCAGAATCTGGCAAGGTCACAAAACAAGCATCTATACAGCAGTGAAGCATCTTCACCTGTTGCAAATATAACAACTTCCATGGTTTACCCCATGACAAGATTCTGTGTAGTTTGTCTTCTAGCCCAAGACAAGAAGTCGCAACAGATTTTTTTTCAATGGGTATCTGAGATCTATGCTTGAGACAAATCTTGTCTTGTTTCAATGCCACATCTGCTCTCAACAGAATTTCTAGTTTCATTTCAGAACTGTCAATTTATGCTTGCCTTCTTGATTAAATATTGTTAAAAACTATCATTGGAAAGAAACATCCCTGAGATCTTTAACAACCATTTTCTTGCTCTCTACATTTCCTGTTTACCTAGTCAAATATAAGATCCCATACTTTCTTTTTTTAAAGAAAATCCTAAAGAAGGCAACCTCAACACTTACATTTTGCAAGCATAATCCAGACTTGCAAACATGACAGACTGAGTCAGGGTGAATGACCTCTATTGCTTAGTGAAAGACCTGTGACTCCTTTTTTTCTTTTCTCTGCATCCAAAGTCTAATACCAGGATAAGTCAAATGGCATGCAGGAGTAAAAGAAATACTGTGTTCTAAAAGGTCAAGGGAAAAAAGAAAGCTATTTGACATTAAGGAAGAGAACATAGGAAAACATTGTCAAGATATATAGATATTTCAAAATGGTTGGCATTTGTACCTAGCAGGAACCTTTATTTTCTTAAATCAAAACTGAAAGGATTTGTATTTCAGTCTAAAAATAACAAGAGAGGAACAACGATCATTAGTTAAGTCTCTTTCCCTTATTCTCTCCCTCTTAACCTAGGTTTCTTCTACTTCTGAATCTTAATTATTTGTTAATTTTATGCATGGCCTACACTTTGAAAGTTTTGAAAGCACAGAAAATACTTGCTCCCAATACATGCATTGAACCTGTGAAAGAAAAGTTACATTGCATTTATATTCTTTTTACTTATGTAGGCCTCTAGCGAGAAATTGAGTAACACCTTTATTAAAATGTGTCCATAATTTCAGAATTCACTCATCCAACACAACTCAGTTGCATACAAATCGGCTGTCTCCTGATGCCATTGTTAATACAAGATTTCTTATATTTAGTATGCAGCCCTGAAAGTTATTGTTATCTTTGATGTACTGTAAATTAGTGTTTTAGGCAAAAAAACCCAACCCTGTGTTACAAGACAGAAATATGTCCTAAAATCACACTATTCTACATCTAGATAAGCCAGATTGACTCCTAGCTATCTCACAGGCAGCATGCTCATTCTAGGTTAGCTTTTGTAATTACATATGTTATTTGAATTACTATATGCCATCACCCAAGGAATATGAAAATTCTCCTTTTTTCTTTAGTCCAAATTACCGAATAATAACTTCTTCTGTTATTTCATGATCCAGCATTTGGTATGAAAAAAAATTCACTCTTGTGTTAGCAAATGAAAAGGAGGTAGTATAATCAGAGCAGTCACTGAAAACCTGAACTGATGTTCATGACTACTTCTGCAGTGTTTTCTTAGCAAATATTACTTCTGGTTAAAAGAATTACATATTTTACTAAACTACGTCCCTTGTATGTTAGCACCTGGTGAAAATACCTAGTTGTCCTGGTTTCAGCTGGGGAGAATTAATTGTCTTTAGTAGCTGGTACATTGCTATGTTTGTTAGTTGTTAGGTATGAGAAAATGTTGATAACACTGATGTTTTCAGTTGTTGCTAAGTAGTGTTTAGTCTAAAGTCAAGGATTTCAGCTTCTGATGCCCAGCCAACAAGAAGGCTGGAGGGGCACAAGAAGTTGGCACAGGACACAGCCAGGGCAGCTGACCCAAAGTGGCCAACAGGGTATTCCATACCATGTGACGTCCCATCTAGTATATAAACTGGGGGAGTGGGGGGGGGTGAGTTCCGCTCTGGGGACTAACTGGGCATTGGTCAGTGAGTGGTGAGCAATTGCATTGTGCATCACTTGTTTGTATATTCCAATCCTTTTATTATTATTATGTAAATTTTAATATTGTTATTATTATCATTATTAGCTTCTTCCTTTCTGTTCTATTAAACTGTTCTTATCTCAACTCATGAGTTTTACTTCTTTTCCCAATTCTCTCCCCTATCCTACTGGTGTGGGGGGGGAAGTGAGTGAGCGGCTGCGTGGTGCTTAGTTGCTGACTGGGGTTAAACCATGACACTAGTTCATAGTAATTATGTAACAAAAGAGAGCTTCAAGCACACCTTGTTCCAAAAATGTTAACATATTGTAACCCAGTGATTAGTAATCAACAGAATTCCTGCCCCACGAAAACAGTGCTTTGCGGACAAAAGTATTCAGGAATATTGTCACAGCATACCACTGGACTAGGATGCTTGAGGTACAAAATGTTCCCATACCATCTTCAAAAGTCTCTGAAGAAGACAGAAAGAAAAGGACAAAGTAACTGCCAGAAGAATAAATAATAAACAAAACCTGAGGAATTAAAAAAAAAAAATAGTATCATCTCTTCAACCAACACACAACACAAATCTCAGCATTACTTCTTGAGTTTATGTCTTTTAAAAATTAAACAAACAGAAAAGTATTGTTTATGCAGAGATGCTGTTTACCTTAACATTAAAAAAAAAAAAAAGATGATCCAATACTTTAAAAAAGGACATATACAATCTAAAAAGTAATCCTGCTTTATGTTCTACTGATATTCCCTGTATGGAGGTTTTAGGTGGAGATTGCTTAGAGACATCAATACTAAGATAAATGCCAATATAAAAAAAAAAGATGTGGAAGATTGTTGTCTTGGGATAATTTGGGAAACCAGCATCATTAAGTCTTGCATTTCTAATACAGTATCTGCATAATCCACTTAAAAAATTTAATAGAATAATAAATCCAGAGTATCTGCTTTCCAATTCTATAACTAATAGCTTCTCTGCTCTGAATATTTTAATCTATTGTTTCAATTAACTATTCAGCTAAGATTTAAAATGCCATTCCAAAATGAGAATTGTGTATGGAAAGCTATAGTTTAAATAGTTTATGACTGTGTAATATTTCTAATACTTTCATAGAATCATAGATAGTGGTGGGTTGGAAGGGACCTTAAAGAACATCTAGTTCCAACCCCCCTGATGTGGGGGGACACCTTCCACTAGACCAGGGCTCAAGCCCCATCCAGCCTGGCCGAACACTGCCAGAGAAGGGGACAATCCACAACCTCTCTGGGCAACCTGTTCCAGTGCCTCACCACCCTCACAGTAAAGTTCTTCCTTGCATCATCTAAATCTACCCTCTTCAGTTTAAGCCATTATCCCGTCCTATCCTACATGCCCTTGTAAAAAGTCCCCTCTCCGGCTTTCATGTAAGCCCCCTTTAGGTACTGGAAGGCTGCAATAAGGTCTCCTCCCTGGAGCCTTCTCTTCTCCAGGCTGAACAACCCCAACTCTCTCAGCCTGTCTTCATAGGAGAGGTGCTCCAGCCCTCGGATCATTTTTGGGCCCTCCTCTGGACCACTCCAACAGGTCCATGTCCTTCTTACATTTGGGGCCCCAGAGCTGAACGCAGTACTCCAGGGGGTCTCACAAGAGCAGAGTAGAGGGGCAGAATCACCTCCCTCGACCTGCTGGTTACCTTCTTTGATGCAGCCAGGATGTGATTGGCCTTCTGGGCTGCAAACGCACATTGTTGGGTCACATTGAGCTTCTCATCAACCAACACCCCTAAGTCCTTCTCCTCAGGGCTGCTCTCAATCCACTCATCGCCCAGCCTGTACTGATACTGGGGGTTGCCCCAACCCAGGTGCAGGACCTTGCACTTGGCCTTCTTGGACCTCATGAGGTTCGCACAGGCCCACCTCTCAAGCCTGTCAAGATCCCTCTGAATGGCATCCTTTCCCTCCAGCATGTCAACCGCACCACACAGCTTGGTGTCATCAGCAAACTTGCTGAGGGTGCACTCAGTCCCACTGTCCATGTTGCCGACAAAGATGATAAACAGCGTCGGTCCCAATACCAGCCCCTGAGGAATGCCACTCGTCACTGATCTCCACTTGGACATCGAGCCGTTGACTGCAACTCTCTGAGTGTGACCATCCAGCCAATTCCTTATCCACCGAGTGGTCCATCCGTCAAATCCATGTCTCTCCAATTTAGAGACAAGGATGTCATGTGGGACAGTGTCAAATGCTTTGCACAAGTCCAGGTAGATGATGTCCGTTGCTCTTCCCTTATCCACCAATGCTGTAACCCTGTTGTAGAAGGCCACCAAGTTTGTCAGGCACAATTTGCCTTTAGTGAAGCCATGTTGGCTGACACCAACCACCTCCTTATTTTCCATGTGCCCTAACATAGTATCCAGGAGGATCTGCTCCATGATCTTGATGGGCACAGAGGTGAGACTGACTGGCCTGTAGTTCCCTGGGTCTTCCTTTTTTCCCTTTTTAAAATGGGGGTTATGTTTCCCCTTTTCCAGTCTGTGGGAACTTCACCGGACTGCCACAACTTCTCAAATATGATGGACAGTGGTGTTACAGAGGCTCACACAATCAAATCCAACAGGTGTTAAAAATCAGATTTATTCTTCAGTAAAAAAATTAGTTAAAACTCCAATAATATTAGTAAACCACAGGCTCAGTGATGTAAGGGGAATGAGTACTACACAGCCGACTTAAGAATTCTTAAGGTTTAAAAGTGATGACTCAAAATGTGCATATCACTCACCTAAAAGATGAGGGCTCTCAACCTCGAGGAGTTACCTAGGGCAGTGTCCTGACCCAAGGGGAGAGTCCCCGACTGCAGACCCGCTGCTCTGAGGAGGACTGACTCAAAAATGTCCTCCAGCAGGGCCCCATTTATACCCTTGTCGAATCTGATCTGTGGTCTTTTTAATCCCCATTGGCCAAAAGGTCAACACTTCCGTGTACCTGACACATATCTCGATTGGCCAGTTCGGCTTTCAACCTCCGGCCTCTAGGGTTTTTTTTTTTTTCCTCTTCTCCCTGCCCGGAGAAGTTTTGTTTCCTGTTGGGGTGGGTGCCCTGCCACAAGTTGCTTAGCCACTTCATTCACCAGTTCCCTCAGGACCCGCGGATGCATCTCATCAGGTCCCATGGACTTGTGCACCTTCAGGTTCTTTAGATGGTTTCAAACCTGATCTTCTACTACAGTGGGTGGTTCTCATTCTCCCAGTCCCTGCCTTTGCCTTCTGCGACTTGGGCGGGGTGGCTGGAGCACTTGCCGGTGAAGACTGAGGCAAAAAAGTCGTTGAGTACCTCAGCCTTCTCCATATCCTGGGTAACCAGGTCTCCCGTTTCCTTCCGGAGAGGGCCCACATTTTCCCTAGTCTTTCTTTTATCACCGATGTACCTATAGAGGCTCTTCTTGTTGCCCTTGACGTCCCTGGACAGATTTAATTCTATCAGGGCTTTGGCTTTCCTAACCTGATCCCTGGCTGCTCGGACAATTTCTCTGTATTCCTCCCAGGCCACCTGTCCTTGCTTCCACCCTCTGTAGGCTTCCTGTTGTGTTTGAGTTTGTCCAGGAGCTCCTTGTTCATCCACGCAGGCCTCCTGGTGGTTTTGCCTGACTTCCTCTTTGTTGGGATGCATCGCTCCTGAGCTTGGAGGAGGTGATCCTTGAATATTAACCAGCTTCTTGGGCCCCTCTTCCCTCCAGGGCTGTATCCCATGGTACTCTGCCAAGCAGATTCCCTGAAGAGGCCAAAGTCTGCTCTCCTGAAGTCCAGGGTAGCGAGCTTGCTGTGCGCCCTCCTTGCTTCCCTAAGGATCTTGAACTCCACCATTTCATGGTCACTGCAGCAGCCAAGGCTGCCCTTGAGCTTCACATTCCCCACCAGCCCCTCCTTGTTGGTGAGAACAAGGTCCAGCATAGCACCTCTCCTCGTTGGCTCCTCTATTGAGGAGATTGAAGTAGACGGACACCTGTAAAGTTGAAAGCAGATGACAGACGACTCTTTATTGCTAAAACACACATACTTATAGTCACATATTCTGCAAAGTCACTGTACACGCGCACAAGCATAAATATGATTGGTTATACTAACTCTGTACACGCGCATAAACATAGGACATAATTGGTTATACCAATTAAAACATGCGAAACTTGTCTCAGTCTAATTGGTCAAGATAAACTGCCGAATTGAGGTTCTTTGTGCCAAGTTCCCTTTATCGTGGAATGCGCACCTGTGTTCTTCTAATTGGCATCTTTCTTTTTTTGTCTTCTTGTTTATTCTGTTCAAGGTCTTCTAAAGGCGTCTGGAATGCTCTTGCGACCGTTAGCTAAATATGTGTCCACAATTCCCCCTTTTTGTTTTTTGACAATTAACAACATGCTGTATTGCCCTTTGCAAAAACCTATGAACACAGTTAATTAAACACGCAAAAGCAACATTATACCTAATAAAATACATAAGAATAAAAGAAATGCACACACAAAAAGAGGTTTGATTAATAGCTTTAGCCAGTGTCACCCAAACATTCTTACTGTCCCACGTGTTAAACATGTGGATCAATCACCGTGTCACTGTCATGCTGCTTACTACAGTCAGTGTGTTCCATATCAATCTCAGCATAAGGTTTCGTCCATTTAGTTGGAATCCACTTTGGCCCATTTTCTGTAATGACACAAGCATAACCTCGGCCCCACGTTATTACTTTAAAAGGTCCCCCATTGCTGACGCTCAATATTTTTAACCCAGACTTTCCACCCATTATCAATATTTTGAATCCCACTATTCATTGTTTGAAAATGCCGAACTACAGGGGGAACAACTGACTCTCCACGCAGGTCAAAAAATTCATCACATATATGCTTTCATGAGTCTATTTGAAGGAGGTTCCCCTAATTCCCCGTTTTTTGTTTTTCCAAAAAATCTTTTAATACTTTATGAGTACGTTCAATTATAGCTTGACCTGTGGGAGAATGAGGAATGCCGGTAATATGAGTAACTCCCCATTGCTGAAAAAATTCCTGAGTCCGTTGTGCTATAAAACATGGTCCATTATCTGTTTTTATCTGGGCCGGGACACCCATTACTGCAAATGCTTGTCGTAAGTGTGTTTGTAGATGTCGACTTGTTTCGCCCGCAAGTGCTGTGGCCCATATCATCAAGGAATATGTATCAACAGAACATGAACATAACAATTTTCCAAAAGCTGGTACATGAGTCACATCAGTCTGCCACAATTGCAAGGATTGCAGACCCCTAGGATTTACAGCGCCATCTCCGTGCCAGATAATTTCTG
Organism: Aquila chrysaetos chrysaetos; assembly: GCF_900496995.4. NCBI lineage: Eukaryota > Metazoa > Chordata > Aves > Accipitriformes > Accipitridae > Aquila > Aquila chrysaetos. The sequence goes on along the minus strand of NW_024470321.1, from coordinate 4,431,159 downwards.
GCACTCAGCACAGGATTGAATGATGGCTTTGGCATCTGCTATAGAAATTTGAAACTGTTTGGCTAATACTTTCGCTGGTTGGTGGAAAAAACTATGAGCTCCACGTGCCTGTAGAAGTTTATTGGGGGGTGGCCCAGTCCATACAGGATTAGCTAGTAAATCAGCTCGTTTATTCCCTTCTGTGATCCATCCAGGCAAACTGGTGTGACTTCGCACATGCATTATATAATAACACTTTGTCCGTTGGTTTAACAGAAATAGCAACATCTTAAATTTTTCAAACAATGTGATGTTATCAATTTCTTTCAAATAAGCCCGTCTCAAGCGTTTTACTACACCTACCACGTATAAAGAATCAGCAATAATATTGACCTCAACATCCTGCCACTTTTTAAATACTTCTATTACAGCTTGAAGTTCCACCACTTGGGGGGAGCCTTCACATGTGACAATGTGATTTTTCCATACCTGACCTTCTTTCCAAACTACTACTACTGCCTTTCCTGTTTTTCCACTGCCATCCGTAAATACTGTAGGACCATCAGTAGGTAACTCTGCACACAATTCTTTTTCTTCTAGTTGTATATTTTGTAGCAAGGTAAACATTTTGTGTGCAGGAAGATGAATATCTATCTTTCCTTGAAATCTGCAAAAGCAATTTGTAAAGTTAGACTATTCTGTAGACACCATTGTAAATATCCTTGAGTCAAAGGAACAATCGTGTGTGGTTCTTGTCCACAAATCTCAATAATCCGATCTCCCCTTTATAATTAATTCTGAAATCATTTCAATTCGAGAAAATATGGTTTTTCGGGCCTGATGAGCTAAAAAGATCCATTCTATTATTAACAAGTCTTTGTGACTCCCCTCCCATTGATATATGATCCCGAGGGGTTGTTTTTCTCGGTTTAAAATGCTAAGATTAATGTCAAGATTTTCTTTAATCCTAAAAGCCTGACTCTGGGATATTATATCTGCTATCTGTTGTAATGCTTGTTTACCTTGAGGGGTCAATTGTCGAGGTGCCGTTAAGGTAGTGTCGCCTCGTAACATTTCAAATAAAGGGGTCAAAGCTCATTATCTATTCCCAACAGCGTTCGAACCCAATTGATTGTCCCCAGTAATTTTTGCACATCATTCAATGTTTCAATCTTGTCTGTAATTTCCAGTTTTTGTGGAACTATAGTTTTTTCTAAAATCTTCCAGCCTAAATATTTCCATGGTTGCATTTTTTGTACCTTTTCTGGTGCTATTTTTAAACCAAAATCAGACAATTGTGTAGTCAATTCTTTGAGCTTTTCGATAACTCTCTTTTCCCTGCATCAAGATATCATCCATATAGTGATAAATAATCAAGTCTGGATTTTGTTGTCTAAACCCTTTTAGAGCTTGGGATACATAGGATTGGCATATGGTTGGAGAATTTTTCATTCCTTGTGGCAGAACTACCCAATGATAACGTTCCATGGGTTCCTGTTTGTTTATGGTGGGGATAGAAAAGGCAAATTTTTCCGCATCTTTTGGGTCTAATATATTGTAAAAACAGTCCTTTAAATCAATAATCAAAATGTTCCATCCTTGTGGAATCATAGTAGGCGTGGGTAACCCTAATTGAAGGGCTCCCATATTTTCCATTACTTCATTTATTTTTCTTAAATCATGCAACAGTCTCCATTTCCCAGATTTTTTTGGAATGACAAAAACTGGTGTATTCCAAGGGCTCGTGGTATTCACCAAGTGCCCTGTTCCAATTGCTCCTGTACTAACTGTTTCAAGATGGCGACCTTAGATTCAGTCAGTCGCGGCCATTGATCTACCCAAATCGGTTCCTCTGTTTTCCATTTTAGTTTTAGGCATGGTCGCCCGTCAATGGCCGCGCCACAAAATTGTCTCCTGTACTAAGCACACATCCCATTTGACTTAATGCATCCCTGCCTATCAGGTTCATAGGGATATTGGTTACATAAGGTTTGATATAAGAAACTGAATTTTGACAAATCAATTGAATCATATATTTGCTTTGTCGAGTTTTTGATAATCCTCCCACACCGAACAGTTTCGAATCCATCTCAGAAAGCTCCCAAGTAACAGGCCAGTCCTCCCACGACAGAACCGTTACATCTGCTCCAGTATCCACTAATGCTTGTAATTTTATTTTTTCTGGCCTGTTTTGCATTTTGTAACTCTACTGATATACTAGGTTTTGTTTTATTGATCTCCATTGACCACATAATTTGAGCTTCTAATCCCGTAGATCCAAACCCTGCATTGCCACGCTGCTTATTAACCTTACATGGTACATTTGCTTTAAAAGGGACTAGCTGTGCAATTCTGCTTCCTTCCTGTATCGATACTGGTGGAGACGGCGTCCAAATCATAGCATAAATGCGACCTGTGTAGTCCGCATCAATCACCCCGGGAAGCACAAAAATTCCTTGTAATGTTATACTAGACCGTCCCAACAACAGGGCACTAAGCCCATTACCTAATGGTCCTTGTGCGTTTACTGGCACACGGTGTACCTGAGAGTTCCATAGGGAGATGGTTTCTATTGTTGAGACATCCACTCCGGCACTTCCAGCTGTTCGGGCTGGCAATTCTGCCAGACATCCTTCTTGGCGCCGTTCTGGGATCCTTTCGGAGCTGTTGGGGTCATCGCACCGCTCCTCGCGCTCTTCTTGTAGTTTCCCGGCGATGGGTACCTCGGGTGGCAGAGCTACACCTTCACTTGTAAACGAGATCTACATTGTTAGCATAATGTCTCCCTTTATGACAACGAGGGCATATATTAGGCCAACTTCCAGTTTGTTTCGCCCCTCTTTACACTGAAATTGCAAATGTCCCGGTTGTCCACATTTATAGCATTTCTTAACATTTTTTGTATCCATTCGCATGGCTACAGCAAAAGCATTGGCCATTAATGTAGTTTTATGCTCCAAAGACCCAACTTTGTTACAGGCCTCTATCATATCTACTAGCGTCACTCTTCCTGGCATCGATTGTAGTATTTTTTTACAGTCTGCATTTGCATTTTCCACGGCCAATTTTATTATCAATGCTTCTTTGGCATCAACATTATCTATTTGCTTTTCAATAGCATCTCGCAGACGATCAATAAAGGACATATAAGGTTCCGTATTACCCTGCCTTATACTTGTAAATGATTGTTGTGGCTTTCCGCTTCAGGCAAGGTTACCATTGCCTTCAGAGCTAAGGAAGCTGATTCTTGTAATGCTTCCACCGGTAGCCTTGCTTGCCTATTAACATCTGCAAAGTCACCAGTCCCCATCATTTGTGCAGAAGTGATCATATACGCGGATCTCCTTCTGGGCGGTCCAAATTTCTTAGTGCTGCTAAATCACATAATTCTGCCCATTTCACCTTCCATAATAGACGCTGAGTCGGGGTTAAAATCATTGTAGCCAATTGTGTACAGTCAAAGCCCGTTAAAATTTGACCAGAAAATATATTCTCCAATAACGCCTGACTAAACGAGCAGACAGTCCATTAGCCATTACTGTTTTCCGTACTTACTGTAACTGGAAAAGCCACAGGATTTAGACCTTCGGTTAACATTTTATCATTTATGTCCTTCCATTGCTTTTTATAGCTTCTCCTGGGGATGTATCTGCCTCATAGGGAGGTGCAGAGGGGATAGGTCTCTGCTCGAGAGGCAGGTTATTTAAAGGTTGATCGTTGCCTCCATTAATGACATCTCCCTCGGTGTTTAATTGCTCATCACTGTCCGAATTATTTACCACCTCGTCACAACACACTTTCTTTTTTTCCAGGGTATCTTCAATTGAAATTTTTACAGCGGCAGCCACCTCCTTTTCTGCCTTAAGGGCTTTCAACGTTTCCAGCACCAATCTCCACGTAGCAGAGATTTTCTGAGCCTTCACGTCCCCACGCGATACAAAGTCCCAAATTACTTTTCCCATTTCTTCCCAATTTGTAACTTCAAAGACTTCTACATTCGAAGTGGGGCACCATGGTCCTTAGCCACTTCAGCATCATACGTAAAGTATTTGAATCATACTTAACCCCTCTCACGAGAGGAATGCGAAAGCATTTGTACAATTGCCCCTTCTTCCACAGACATCTGGGCACCCTTTTAATCCTTCTAGCCGCTCACCTTACTTCCAACAGCAGGGTGATTGATCTCCCGGGAGAAAGTTGTCCGCTCAGTCCAGCTGGCTAGACGATCGTTCGGCTAGAGTCTCCTCCGGACGCACTTCCAGCAATTCCAGCGTTTTCTCGGCCCGCAGTCACGTCGGGGGTCCCATTTGAGGAGATTGAAGTAGACGGACGCCTGTAATCTTGAGAGCAGACACAGACGACTCTTTATTGCTAAAACACACACATACTTATAGTCACATATTCTGCAAAGTCACTGTACACGCACACAAGCATAAAATATGATTGGTTATACTAACTCTGTACACGCGCATAAACATAGGACATAATGGTTATACCAACTAAAACATGCGAAACTTGTCTCAGTCTAATTGGTCAAGATAAACTGCCGAATTGAGGTTCTTGTGCCAAGTTCCCTTTATCGTGGAATGCACACCTGTGTTCTTCTAATTGGCATCTTTCTTTTTTTGTCTTCTTGTTTATTCTGTTCAAGTCTTCTAAAGGCGTCTGGAATGCTCTTGCGACCGTTAGCTAAATATGTGTCCCACTCTATCGCTTGGAGGAGGAAGTTATCAACACATTCCAGGAACCTCCTGGATTGCTTATGCCCTGCTGTTGTCCCTCCACACATATCGGGGTGGTTGAAGTCCCCCATGAGGGCCAGGGTTTGGTGAATGTGAGGCTGCTCCTATCTGTCTATAGAGGGCCTCATCCACTTGGTCTTCCTGGTTTGAGGCCTGTAGCAGACCCCCACTATAATGTCACCTGTCCCTTCCCTCCCTTTAATCCTGACCCATAAGCTCTCAGTCGGCTCCTTATCCATCCCCGGGCGAGCTCCATGCACTCCGCTGGTCTTCGACATAGAGGGCGACACCCCCTCCTCATCTCCCCTGCCTGTCCTTCCTAAAGAGCCTGTATCCTTCCATTCCAACACTCCAGGCATAGGAGCCATCCCACCATGTCTCCATGATGCCAAAAGATCATAGCCCTGCAGCCGTGCGCACGTGCCTAACTCCTCTTGTTTATTCCCCATGCTACATGCGTTTGCATAGAGGCATTTAAGTTGGGCACCTGATGAAGCTGACTTACTGGCTAGAATTCCTTTGTGCTGCTCTTCAGTGCTCTCCTGCTGATCTGTGATCCCTCTCCAGCTCTGGGCATCTATTGCTGGCACTGGCATCAAACTGGTAGGGGTGGGATGGATTGAGGTTCCCCTCCCCCGGCAACTTTAGTTTTAGTTTTAGTTTTCCTAAAAACAAAACTCTGTAAAACACACTTTCATAGGGGGAAGAATCTCTCTGTTTTTTCCCTAATTGCAATTGATACAATATAATGTGCCCTGTTTTCAGAGGAAAATGGGTTGTTAGTCTTGATTTTTGGTATGTATTCACCTAAAATCAATAGCAAGAATAAATCACATGCATTAAAAAAAAAAAAATCAACTCTTAACATGCTCATGCATGCATGCACACACACAGACGGTTTAAAATGTAAGTATTGAGCAAATTCATGATGTCTACATGTGGACAGTGGCAGAAAGAGTAACATTCAATGTTTCATGCAGGAAAGAAAATCAGCTGCAAAATGCATGATGGCACATATCATGTCTTTGAAAAACCCCACTTAATTCCTATTTTGATGTTATAGTGAGGTAGCTTTAAATAGCTGTAATGAAATTAAAAACCTGCAGAGCTAGAATGAAATTACTTCTGACATACACTTTAATCTGTATTCATGTCTCCTTTATACAATTTGGCTATGTCATAGCTCCTATAGGTGATTTACTTTACGCAACACATACCACATACGTAGAAATGTGTAGTCCACAGGACAGTCTGCTGTTTTTCACGCTGCCTTGGCCACTACACCTGCCTTCTCCTTGCCCTTCCCTCTCTGCCCAGACAACGTCCAGCTCTCAAACCTCAGGCAACATCCCCAAGTTACCCATGCTGCTCACACCCATGGTTCATCTTCACCCTTCAGTAGAGAACATACCAAATCTTAAATCTGAATACAAACTGATTATAATTTTCCCACCAACTAGGGACCTGTATATTTGGCCCCAAGATAAGTACAGATTCTGCATTAGAGGATGGGTTATGAAAAAGTGCCAATATATTTATAACATCTTCTTGGACAATAAAACCAGTGTTGGGGACACATGCATAGGTGTGCTGCTTTTTTGGTGTTTTACTGGCATTCTTTTATGATGACCTCGATATCACCGTCAAAAATGAGTGCCACCACCCAGAAGCAATGTCGCCGTTTCTGCACGGGGCTGCCATGCCATCATACAGCAGCATGGCTCAGCACCTGCTGCTGCTGTTTGTCAAAGGTCAGAGAAATCAAAGTGAGGAAGGAGAGAGCAGGAACAGACAGTAGGTTATGATAGAGAAGTCATGGAGTGTTTAGGGACTGTTATATTATATATTATATAATATATATATTATACAACAATAACAACATTATCAGTGGTCGCTACACCAAAGGGCACTCAGCCTCGCTCAGCCCTTTGGCCAGCTGTGGGGAAGGAGGAGGGAGGCAGGAGAGGGAGTGAGGCATGGCGGATGCTGTGGGAATCCCGTGAGCGCAGGGCTGCAGCCACCACAAACCCTCCCCTCGGGTGCCCCCCGGCCGGCCTCTCCGCCAGCTCCCGCTAGGCTGCCGGCGCTCCGCGGCGGGCCCCGCCGTCAGCGAGGCCCGGGCTGGCGCGAGGCCTGCAGCGGGCGGTGAGGCGGGCGCCCCTTGCCGACGGGCGGAGCGGCGCCGCGCCCCGGCGCGGGACCAGCTCGGCTGCGGGTACAGGGATAAAGGGACGTGAAATGGCAGCGCAACACAGACGCTTCCCGGCCGACGCCGCAGGAGGTGCGGTGCAGTGGCACGGCACGGCACAGGAGGAGAGGGGTGTCTGCCCCACTCCGCGGCTCCCGCGTCGCCGAGCGACTCTCCGCAGCCCGCGTGGGAGCTACTGCCTGCCCTGCCCTCCCGGGGCCCGCCGCCGGCCTCGCTCCCCCAGGCCGCGCTGCTCCTCCGCGACTGCCGGCGCTCGGGCTGGACCGGGCTTGGGGCCGCGGAGGGCAGCGCATCCGCCGAACCGGCAGCGCCCGGCTTCCCGCTAGCTCCGTCCCTGCTTTCCGCTTCAGCGCAGGCAAACCGTGCCGCGCCCCCCCGCCAGGGCGCCCCGTATCGCCCGACCTTTCCCCAGTCCCCCCGTCTCCACAGCCCCGAGAAGAGTTTGCAAAGCGCCACACCCTCCCCGCCTCCTCCGGGGAGCATCCCGGGAGTTGTAGTCTTTCTTCCCCGCCCTGGTGGCGGCGGGAGCAGGGCAGTGGGACTACAGCTCCCGAGGGTGCGCGGGAGGGAGGGCGGTGCCGGGGGAGGAGCGGGGACAGCTCCGGTGCTGATCGCGAGGAGGATTTGTCAACAGAGCCCGGGTGGGCGGCGGGCGGCGGCGGTTGGCGTGCGCGAGCGAGCGACGAGCGGCAGCGGAGCGAGAGGCGGGCCGCGCCCGGCGATGAGGCACGAAGCGCCCATGCAGGTCGGTCCCCAGGCCGGAGCCAAGCGAGCGGCGAGGGGGGCGGCGGGCGCAGCGCGGCCGAGAGCTGGGCGCCCCGGCGCCCGCGGGACGGGGCAGGAGCCCCTCCGCCCTGCAGCGGCATGGCGGGGCCGCCGGGCTGGGCTCTCCCGCTGGTGGCCGGGGAGTGTGAGAGGGGAGGGGGTGAGGACGCCCCTTGCGTGAGGGGGTCCGGGGGGGTGCGTGAAGGGTTCCGGGGGTGCGTGAGGCGGCTCCGCGGTGTGTGTGAGGGGCCCGGGGAGGGGGTCGCATCCCTGTGAGAGGGGCCTCGGCGGGCGGGGGGCGACCGCAGCCCGTCGCGGGGCGGGGGTGCGGTGGGGCCGCCCCGTCCCCCACGCAGCGCGGCTCCCCGGCCCGGGGGGCATCCCGAGCGGGAGGCTGGGCGGCACGGCCCTGCGGTGGCCGCCACCCCGCCGCGATGGCCGCACGTGGGTTTCGGGTCTCATACGGGCGAACCAAACAGTCTTTTACAGATACTGACTGCCCTTTGAGTGTTGGTCGCAGCTCCCCTGGGAGTGAAAGGATGTAAGTTGTTAGGTGATGAGATGTAACAAGGTCCTACCTGGATGCACAGGAAGTTGGCACGATATCTCCACCTGTTTATTCAAGGAGCAGTTATCCATCTGCACTAGGGAAAGATGGTTCATTGCTGGAATCGGGGTAGCAAAGAGGTGGCCCCTTTTCAGCAGTTTTATATATGGAAAAATATAATGCCCCTTAGCACTGGAGAAACAGATGATATACAGATACTAGTTACATTACACAGTTCTTAGCAGTTTCTAGGTAGTTGTTTCAAAACAGTTTATGCTGGTGTACTGTACTTCAGTTATTTATTAGGACCTATTTATAATATCATGCAGGAGCTCTGGGGACCCCAGACTATACACTCAAACACATGACTTTTTTAATAGAAGAACAGTCATGTTACCAGTGGATTGGTAACAATCAATCCTGCTTATTTTATACAATGCAAAGAGCACTTTTGCAGTCTGCTGTGATTTAAGTTATGAACTGCAGCTCTGTTAGCTAATATTTTTCATGCTGGATATCTGCTCTGGCAGTAATAGAATTTCAGCTTGAAGGGAAGATCTGCATCCTCTTCAATAAGCATGTTCGAAAAGAAATCTGAAATCTTAAGTTTTGATATGGAGTTGGGTTTGTTTGACTTTGGACAGAGACTGATAATCTCATAAATCTTTTGCAGAGCAATTGCTCAGATATCACATGCTGAAACCTTTCAACCAAAGAGGTGCTCTAGAAATAAACCCTTCTTCAGTAAGAATGTCTTTCAGTTTTCTGATTGGAGAACAGCAATATTAGGATGCTGTTTAAGATGCCTAGTTCTGCATGCTGCATGCATGTATTGGGAATGTTTATGTGGTATTTGCTATTTATTTACATATGATTATTGAGATACTGAAGTCATGTTTAGTATGTATTGGCTTTGGAGAGCAAATTTTGCTAGTAAAGGATGACAAATACAGATTGGTCACTATTGTATTTGACATTTGACAGGTGTTGAATTCAGTGACGTTGTTAAATAGTTGTGGAAACAAAATGGTGGTACAACATTAAAATAAAATCTAAAGAAAGGACAGTCCAGATAAAAAAAAATGTACTTGACATATCGGAGAACAGCTTCTTGGGTTTTTTATATGATTGTCAGTGCAAATGGAATTATTGTTAAACAGAATTGAATAAAAGTCATCAGAAATCAGAGCCTTAGGATAAAAAGAGACAGCAAGGAGCTATAAAAACCCCTATAAATCTACTTTTTCAAGGTTGGTGAAATGGTCAAACAATGTCTATTTTTAAGCATATCTCATCCAAAATTATAATCACAAGCATCTGGATTTTTCCAAGATGTGGAAATGCAGTCTGGCAGATGAGGTTTGATTCCCACTTGTAGTTTTTGTATGTTTTTTTTCTTTCTTCTACTTACACCATTCCCAGCATACTCAAATATTATTCTTATTAAAGATTGAAGTAAAACACTATTCTATTGTGGGTTCTTCTTCTTAAGTGTCTTTTCTTTTCCAACATTAGGCTAGTATGGTTGGTCCTTGTTCAAATGTGGTTTAGAGTGGCTGAATTAATTTCATATAGGAAAATTAACTATGAATAGCTCAATATTATGAATTGCCTTTTTTACTTCTGATTTTAGAACGGATACTACAATCTGCAGCAGAATAAATACAGCACAACTACTAGTACTGTATAATAGAGAGCTGCCAACTTTGACCTCTGTTATTTAAACTGATATCTGCAATACACAGATATGCAATATGAATGTAAAGTAAAACCTCCACTGTGTCTTCAAAATAATGTATGTCTGTTCTATATGCAATTCTGGTTAGCACAGAGAAAAATCTCCCACATTTGAAAGGTCTAGTTTCAAAAAGCTTGGAATGTAACTAAGCAGAAAACTTGTCCTGGTTTCAGCTGTGATAGAGTTAATTGTCTTGTCTTCCTAGTAGCTGGTACGGTGCTATGTTTTGAGTTCAGTATGAGAAGAATGTTGATAACACTGATGTTTTCAGTTGTTGCTAAGTAATGTTTAGTCTAAAGTCAAGGATTTTTCAGCTTCTCATGCCCAGCCAGCGAGAAAGCTGGAGGGGCACAGGACACAGCCAGGGCAGCTGACCCAAAGTGGCCAACAGGGTATTCCATACCATGTGACGTCCCATCTAGTATATAAACTGGGGGAGTGGGGGCGGGGGGATCGCCGCTCGGGAACTAACTGGATGTCAATCGGCAGGTGGTGAGCAATTGTGTTGTGCATCACTTGTATATTCCAATCCTTTTATTATTACTGTTGTCATTTTATTAGTGTTATCATTACCATTATTAGTTTCTTCTTTTTCTGTTCTATTAAACTGTTCTTATCTCAACCCATGAGTTTTACTTCTTTCCCGATTTTCTCCCCCATTCCACTGGGTGGGGGGAGTGAGTGAGCGGCTGCGTGGTGCTTAGTTGCTGGCTGGGGTTAAACCATGACAGTTTGCTATGTTTAAGGATTTTCATGCTTGATAGAAACTAATGCATGCTTTTTTTTTCTCCCATCAGAGCTTCCTCTTGTCTAGGATGGATCTTGTGATTAATAGTATAGAAATGCATGGACAGTAAAAGAATAGTTCTTCTGATATACAGAAAGCTTAGGATGAAGACATTTTGCCATGAATAGAAAGCTTGTTGCAAAAGCATTACATAAGCAATACATTTAATCTGTAATTTAAGTGCATTTTTTAATTTGATGATGCATGCACTGCTACTAAATATCTCTACAGATATATGTACAATTCCAAGTATGGGGTTTAGTTCCATGATTTCTATAACCTATATAAACTACCCATCATGATGAATATATACTGCTTTGGTCTTCCTCTTGAATGGTATGCAGACTCTGAGCGTAAAGCCCTTACTCAGGAAACAGCTGAGCAGATGTTTTTAAGATTTTTAAAGTTACACTTTGAACCAAAGACTTTGCTGAAAGACTTAAAGAACTCCCACCTTCAGCTCCAGGTGGCAGCTTGTCCCTTGCCTGCAGAGGATCACTGGACATGTAGATGCATAGTGGTGTGAGTGCTCAGATTAGGTGATGACTGGAGACAAGGGTAAGAGGCTGTTTCTCTGCAGCCCCAGGACATGTATCAAAGGGAGATGCCTTCACCTGTATGAAATGCCTGTTTGATCTCCACGGACCAGGGTGAGCTTACTGGAGACAAGACAGTGTGCTATGCAATAGAAAATGAAAAACACAGTGCAAGTTTTCCCTTTTCTATACTCCAACAAAATCATTGCATGTAGTATCTGAGGATGCAGGAAATGTGATGGCATATCTGGTGCTGTGACCCGGTAGCCATGGCAACTACAGTGCAAAGACAGATTAACCCAGTGCTCATTTCCATCAACGGCAGAACTGTAGCGATTTATGGTGGTCCCTTATCCACAAAATTAAAAGCTGCATTTCAGTTCTGTGTTACAGTTTTAGTGGTTGCGGTTTAACAGGGAAGAGACCGACAGTATCTTCTATACTGAGAAACAGAAGAAAAAAAATAAAAATCACTGACAGGAACTGTTTACTTGTCTTTCATTGTAATGCAGACCTGTCAAGTCTCACGTGCTGAGCATCAGACTTGCTCTTTTAGCCACTGCTTTCTCATTCCCCACTGTGGCACTTCCAGTTCATGTATCAGCAGCGTGCTGTCATGTGGCCTGACGTGTGAGTCTCATCTGTTGGGATTTTAAGGACTTGCAGAATCTGGCAAGGTCACAAAACCAAGCATCTATACAGCAGTGAAGCATCTTCACCTGTTGCAAATATAACAACTTCCATGGTTTACCCCATGACAAGATTCTGTGTAGTTTGTCTTCTAGCCCAAGACAAGAAGTCGCAACAGATTTTTTTTCAATGGGTATCTGAGATCTATGCTTGAGACAAATCTTGTCTTGTTTCAATGCCACATCTGCTCTCAACAGAATTTCTAGTTTCATTTCAGAACTGTCAATTTATGCTTGCCTTCTTGATTAAATATTGTTAAAAACTATCATTGGAAAGAAACATCCCTGAGATCTTTAACAACCATTTTCTTGCTCTCTACATTTCCTGTTTACCTAGTCAAATATAAAGATCCCATACTTTCTTTTTTTTAAAGAAAATCCTAAAGAAGGCATACCTCAACACTTACATTTTGCAAGCATAATCCAGACTTGCAAACATGACAGACTGAGTCAGGGTGAATGACCTCTATTGCTTAGTGAAAGACCTGTGACTCCTTTTTTTCTTTTCTCTGCATCCAAAGTCTAATACCAGGATAAGTCAAATGGCATGCAGGAGTAAAAGAAATACTGTGTTCTAAAAGGTCAAGGGAAAAAAGAAAGCTATTTGACATTAAGGAAGAGAACATGAGAGAAAACATTGTCAAGATATATAGATATTTCAAAATGGTTGGCATTTTGTACCTAGCAGGAACCTTTATTTTCTTAAATCAAAAACTGAAAGGATTTGTATTTCAGTCTAAAAATAACAAGAGAGGAACAACGATCATTAGTTAAGTCTCTTTCCCTTATTTCTCTCCCTCTTAACCTAGGTTTCTTCTACTTCTGAATCTTAATTATTTGTTAATTTTATAGCATGGCCTACACTTTGAAAGTTTTGAAAGCACAGAAAATACTTGCTCCCAATACATGCATTGAACCTGTGAAAGAAAAGTTACATTGCATTTATATTCTTTTTACTTATGTAGGCCTCTAGCGAGAAATTGAGTAACACCTTTATTAAAAATGTGTCCATAATTTCAGAATTCACTCATCCAACACAACTCAGTTGCATACAAATCGGCTGTCTCCTGATGCCATTGTTAATACAAGATTTCTTATATTTAGTATGCAGCCCTGAAAGTTATTGTTTATCTTTGATGTACTGTAAAATTAGTGTTTTAGGCAAAAAAACCCAACCCTGTGTTACAAAGACAGAAATATGTCCTAAAATCACACTATTCTACATCTAGATAAGCCAGATTGACTCCTAGCTATCTCACAGGCAGCATGCTCATTCTAGGTTAGCTTTTGTAATTACATATGTTATTTGAATTACTATATGCCATCACCCAAGGAATATGAAAATTTCTCCTTTTTTCTTTAGTCCAAATTACCGAATAATAACTTCTTCTGTGTATTTCATGATCCAGCATTTGGTATGAAAAAAAATTCACTCTTGTGTTAGCAAATGAAAAGGAGGTAGTATAATCAGAGCAGTCACTGAAAACCTGAACTGATGTTCATGACTACTTCTGCAGTGTTTTCTTAGCATAATATTACTTCTGGTTAAAAGAATTACATATTTTACTAAACTACGTCCCTTGTATGTTAGCACCTGGTGAAAATACCTAGTTGTCCTGGTTTCAGCTGGGATAGAATTAATTGTCTTCCTAGTAGCTGGTACAGTGCTATGTTTTTGAGTTGTTAGGTATGAGAAGAATGTTGATAACACTGATGTTTTCAGTTGTTGCTAAGTAGTGTTTAGTCTAAAGTCAAGGATTTCTCAGCTTCTGATGCCCAGCCAACAAGAAGGCTGGAGGGGCACAAGAAGTTGGCACAGGACACAGCCAGGGCAGCTGACCCAAAGTGGCCAACAGGGTATTCCATACCATGTGACGTCCCATCTAGTATATAAACTGGGGGGAGTGGGGGTGGGGGGATTGCCGCTCGGGGACTAACTGGGCATTGGTCAGTGAGTGGTGAGCAATTGCATTGTGCATCACTTGTTTTGTATATTCCAATCCTTTTATTATTATTATTGTAATTTTAATATTGTTATTATTATCATTATTAGCTTCTTCCTTTCTGTTCTATTAAACTGTTCTTATCTCAACTCATGAGTTTTACTTCTTTTCCCAATTCTCTCCCCTATCCTACTGGGTGTGGGGGGGGGAAGTGAGTGAGCGGCTGCGTGGTGCTTAGTTGCTGACTGGGGTTAAACCATGACACTAGTTCATAGTAATTATGTACAAAAGAGAGCTTCAAGCACACCTTGTTCCAAAAATGTTAACATATTGTAACCCAGTGATTAGTAATCAACAGAAATTCCTGCCCCACGAAAACAGTGCTTTGCGGACAAAAGTATTCAGGAATATTGTCACAGCATACCACTGGACTAGGATGCTTGAGGTACAAAATGTTCCCATACCATCTTCAAAAGTCTCTGAAGAAGACAGAAAGAAAAGGACAAAGTAACTGCCAGAAGATAAATAATAAACAAAACCTGAGGAATTAAAAAAAAATAGTATCATCTCTTCAACCACACACAACACAAATCTCAGCATTACTTCTTGAGTTTTTGTCTTTTAAAAATTAAACAAACAGAAAAGTATTGTTTATGCAGAGATGCTGTTTACCTTAACATTAAAAAAAAAAAAAAGATGATCCAATACTTTAAAAAAGGACATATGACAATCTAAAAAGTAATCCTGCTTTATGTTCTACTGATAGTTCCCTGTATGGAGGTTTTAGGTGAGAGATTGCTTAGAGACATCAATACTAAGATAAATGCCAATATAAAAAAAAAATGTGGAAGATTGTTGTCTTGGGATAAATTTGGGAAACCAGCATCATTTAAGTCTTGCAATTTCTAATACAGTATCTGCAGTAAATCCACTTAAAAAATTTAATAGAATAATAAATCCAGAGTATCTGCTTTCCAATTCTATAACTAATAGCTTCTCTGAATATTTTAATCTATTGTTTCAATTAACTATTCAGCTAAGATTTAAAATGCCATTCCAAAATGAGAATTGGTTTATGGAAAGCTATAGTTTAATATATTTATGACTGTGTAATATATTTCTAATACTTTCATAGAATCATAGAATGGTTTGGGTTGGAAGGGACCTTAAAGAACATCTAGTTCCAACCCCCCTGATGTGGGCAGGGACACCTTCCACTAGACCAGGTTGCTCAAAGCCCCATCCAGCCTGGCCTTGAACACTGCCAGAGAAGGGACATCCACAACCTCTCTGGGCAACCTGTTCCAGTGCCTCACCACCCTCACAGTAAAGTTCTTCCTTGCATCTAGTCTAAATCTACCCTCTTTCAGTTTAAAGCCATTATCCCTTGTCCTATCACTACATGCCCTTGTAAAAAGTCCCTCTCCGGCTTTCATGTAAGCCCCCTTTAGGTACTGGAAGGCTGCAATAAGGTCTCCCTGGAGCCTTCTCTTCTCCAGGCTGAACAACCCCAACTCTCTCAGCCTGTCTTCATAGGAGAGGTGCTCCAGCCCTCGGATCATTTTTGTGGCCCTCCTCTGGACTCACTCCAACAGGTCCATGTCCTTCTTACATTTGGGGCCCCAGAGCTGAACGCAGTACTCCAGGTGGGGTCTCACAAGAGCAGAGTAGAGGGGCAGAATCACCTCCCTCGACCTGCTGGTTACGCTTCTTTTGATGCAGCCCAGGATGTGATTGGCCTTCTGGGCTGCAAACGCACATTGTTGGGTCACATTGAGCTTCTCATCAACCAACACCCCTAAGTCCTTCTCCTCAGGGCTGCTCTCAATCCACTCATCGCCCAGCCTGTACTGATACTGGGGGTTGCCCCAACCCAGGTGCAGGACCTTGCACTTGGCCTTCTTGGACCTCATGAGGTTCGCACAGGCCCACCTCTCAAGCCTGTCAAGATCCCTCTGAATGGCATCCTTTCCCTCCAGCATGTCAACCGCACCACACAGCTTGGTGTCATCAGCAAACTTGCTGAGGGTGCACTCAGTCCCACTGTCCATGTTGCCGACAAAGATGATAAACAGCGTCGGTCCCAATACCAGCCCCTGAGGAATGCCACTCGTCACTGATCTCCACTTGGACATCGAGCCGTTGACTGCAACTCTCTGAGTGTGACCATCCAGCCAATTCCTTATCCACCGAGTGGTCCATCCGTCAAATCCATGTCTCTCCAATTTAGAGACAAGGATGTCATGTGGGACAGTGTCAAATGCTTTGCACAAGTCCAGGTAGATGATGTCCGTTGCTCTTCCCTTATCCACCAATGCTGTAACCCTGTTGTAGAAGGCCACCAAGTTTGTCAGGCACAATTTGCCTTTAGTGAAGCCATGTTGGCTGACACCAACCACCTCCTTATTTTCCATGTGCCCTAACATAGTATCCAGGAGGATCTGCTCCATGATCTTGATGGGCACAGAGGTGAGACTGACTGGCCTGTAGTTCCCTGGGTCTTCCTTTTTTCCCCTTTTTAAAAATGGGGGTTATGTTTCCCCTTTTCCAGTCTGTGGGAACTTCACCGGACTGCCACAACTTCTCAAATATGATGGACAGTGGTGTTACAGAGGCTCACACAATCAAATCCAACAGGTGTTAAAAATCAGATTTATTCTTCAGTAAAAAAATTAGTTAAAACTCCAATAATATTAGTAAACCACAGGCTCAGTGATGTAAGGGGAATGAGTACTACACAGCCGACTTAAGAATTCTTAAGGTTTAAAAGTGATGACTCAAAATGTGCATATCACTCACCTAAAAGATGAGGGCTCTCAACCTCGAGGAGTTACCTAGGGCAGTGTCCTGACCCAAGGGGAGAGTCCCCGACTGCAGACCCGCTGCTCTGAGGAGGACTGACTCAAAAATGTCCTCCAGCAGGGCCCCATTTATACCCTTGTCGAATCTGATCTGTGGTCTTTTTAATCCCCATTGGCCAAAAGGTCAACACTTCCGTGTACCTGACACATATCTCGATTGGCCAGTTCGGCTTTCAACCTCCGGCCTCTAGGGTTTGTTTTTTTTTCCTCTTCTCCCTGCCCGGAGAAGTTTTGTTTCCTGTTGGGGTGGGTGCACCTGCCACAAGTTGCTTAGCCACTTCATTCACCAGTTCCCTCAGGACCCGCGGATGCATCTCATCAGGTCCCATGGACTTGTGCACCTTCAGGTTCTTTAGATGGTTTCAAACCTGATCTTCTACTACAGTGGGTGGTTCTTCATTCTCCCAGTCCCTGCCTTTGCCTTCTGCGACTTGGGCGGGGTGGCTGGAGCACTTGCCGGTGAAGACTGAGGCAAAAAGTCGTTGAGTACCTCAGCCTTCTCCATATCCTGGGTAACCAGGTCTCCCGTTTCCTTCCGGAGAGGGCCCACATTTTCCCTAGTCTTTCTTTTATCACCGATGTACCTATAGAGGCTCTTCTTGTTGCCCTTGACGTCCCTGGACAGATTTAATTCTATCAGGGCTTTGGCTTTCCTAACCTGATCCCTGGCTGCTCGGACAATTTCTCTGTATTCCTCCCAGGCCACCTGTCCTTGCTTCCACCCTCTGTAGGCTTCCTGTTTGTGTTTGAGTTTGTCCAGGAGCTCCTTGTTCATCCACGCAGGCCTCCTGGTGGTTTTGCCTGACTTCCTCTTTGTTGGGATGCATCGCTCCTGAGCTTGGAGGAGGTGATCCTTGAATATTAACCAGCTTTCTTGGGCCCCTCTTCCCTCCAGGGCTGTATCCCATGGTACTCTGCCAAGCAGATTCCCTGAAGAGGCCAAAGTCTGCTCTCCTGAAGTCCAGGGTAGCGAGCTTGCTGTGCGCCCTCCTTGCTTCCCTAAGGATCTTGAACTCCACCATTTCATGGTCACTGCAGCCAAGGCTGCCCTTGAGCTTCACATTCCCCACCAGCCCCTCCTTGTTGGTGAGAACAAGGTCCAGCATAGCACCTCTCCTCGTTGGCTCCTCTATTGAGGAGATTGAAGTAGACGGACACCTGTAAAGTTGAAAGCAGATGACAGACGACTCTTTATTGCTAAAACACACACATACTTATAGTCACATATTCTGCAAAGTCACTGTACACGCGCACAAGCATAAAATATGATTGGTTATACTAACTCTGTACACGCGCATAAACATAGGACATAATTGGTTATACCAATTAAAACATGCGAAACTTGTCTCAGTCTAATTGGTCAAGATAAACTGCCGAATTGAGGTTCTTTGTGCCAAGTTCCCTTTATCGTGGAATGCGCACCTGTGTTCTTCTAATTGGCATCTTTCTTTTTTTGTCTTCTTGTTTATTCTGTTCAAGGTCTTCTAAAGGCGTCTGGAATGCTCTTGCGACCGTTAGCTAAATATGTGTCCACAATTCCCCCTCTTTGTTTTTTTGACAATTAACAACATGCTGTATTGCCCTTTGCAAAAACCTATGAACACAGTTAATTAAACACAGCAAAAGCAACATTATACCTAATAAAATACATAAGAATAAAAGACTGTTCAGGTAATGCAATGACACACAAAAGAGGTTTGATTAATAGCTTTAGCCAGTGTCACCCAAACATTCTTACTGTCCCACGTGTTAAACAATGTGGATCAATCACCAGTGTCACTGTCATGCTGCTTACTACAGTCAGTGTGTTCCATATCAATCTCAGCATAAGGTTTCGTCCATTTAGTTGGAATCCACTTTGGCCCATTTTCTGTAATGACACAAGCATAACCTCGGCCCCACGTTATTGCTTTAAAAGGTCCCTCCCATTGCTGACGCTCAATATTTTTAACCCAGACTTTCCACCCATTATCAATATTTTGAAT
This sequence comes from Aquila chrysaetos chrysaetos, assembly GCF_900496995.4. Taxonomy (NCBI): domain Eukaryota; kingdom Metazoa; phylum Chordata; class Aves; order Accipitriformes; family Accipitridae; genus Aquila; species Aquila chrysaetos. The sequence goes on along the minus strand of NW_024470321.1, from coordinate 4,412,378 downwards.
CCCACTATTCATTGTTTGAAAATGCCGAACTACAGGGGGACAACTGACTCTCCACGCAGGGTCAAAAAATTCATCACATATATTGCTTTCATGAGTCTATTTGAAGGAGGTTCCCCTAATTCCCCCGTTTTTTGTTTTTCCAAAAAATCTTTTAATACTTTATGAGTACGTTTGATTATAGCTTGACCTGTGGGAGAATGAGGAATGCCGGTAATGAGTAACTCCCCATTGCTGAAAAAATTCCTGAGTCCGTTGTGCTATAAAACATGGTCCATTATCTGTTTTTATCTGGGCCAGGACACCCATTACTGCAAATGCTTGTCGTAAGTGTTTGTAGATGTCGACTTGTTTCGCCCGCAAGTGCTGTGGCCCATATCATCAAGGAATATGTATCAACAGAAACATGAACATAACACAATTTTCCAAAAGCTGGTACATGAGTCACATCAGTCTGCCACAATTGCAAGGATTGCAGACCCCTAGGATTTACAGCGCCATCTCCGTGCCCAGATAATTTCTGGCACTCAGCACAGGATTGAATGATGACTTTGGCATCTGCTATAGAAATTTGAAACTGTTTGGCTAATACTTTCGCTGGTTGGTGGAAAAAACTATGAGCTCCACGTGCCTGTAGAAGTTTATTGGGGGGTGGCCCAGTCCATACAGGATTAGCTAGTAAATCAGCTCGTTTATTCCCTTCTGTGATCCATCCAGGCAAACTGGTGTGACTTCGCACATGCATTATATAATAACACTTTGTCCGTTGGTTTAACAGAAATAGCAACATCTTAAATTTTTCAAACAATGTGATGTTATCAATTTCTTTCAAATAAGCCCATCTCAAGCGTTTTACTACACCTACCACGTATAAAGAATCAGCAATAATATTGACCTCAACATCCTGCCACTTTTTAAATACTTCTATTACAGCTTGAAGTTCCACCACTTGGGGGAGCTTTCACATGTGACAATGTGATTTTTCCATACCTGACCTTCTTTCCAAACTACTACTGCCTTTCCTGTTTTTCCACTGCCATCCGTAAATACTGTAGGACCATCAGTAGGTAACTCTGCACACAATTCTTTTTCTTCTAGTTGTATATTTTGTAGCAAGGTAAACATTTTGTGTGCAGGAAGATGAATATCTATCTTTCCTTCGAAATCTGCAAAGCAATTTGTAAAGTTAGACTATTCTGTAGACACCATTGTAAATATCCTTGAGTCAAAGGAACACAATCGTGTGTGGTTCTTGTCCACAAATCTCAATAATCCGACGTCTCCCCTTTATAATTAATTCTGAAATCATTTCAATTCGAGAAAATATGGTTTTTGGGCCTGATGAGCTAAAAAGATCCATTCTATTATTAACAAGTCTTTGTGACTCCCCTCCCATTGATATATGATCCCGAGGGGTTGTTTTTCTCGGTTTAAAATGCTAAGATTAATGTCAAGATTTTCTTTAATCCTAAAAGCCTGACTCTGGGATATTATATCTGCTATCTGTTGTAATGCTTGTTTACCTTGAGGGGTCAATTGTCGAGGTGCCGTTAAGGTAGTGTCGCCTCGTAACATTTCAAATAAAGGGGTCAAAGCTCATTATCTATTCCCAACAGTGTTGAACCCAATTGATTGTCCCCAGTAATTTTTGCACATCATTCAATGTTTCAATCTTGTCTGTAATTTCCAGTTTTTGTGGAACTATAGTTTTTTCTAAAATCTTCCAGCCTAAATATTTCCATGGTTGCATTTTTTGTACCTTTTCTGGTGCTATTTTTAAAAAAAATCAGACAATTGTGTAGTCAATTCTTTGAGCTTTTCGGATAACTCTCTTTTCCCTGCTATCAAGATATCATCCATATAGTGATAAATAATCAAGTCTGGATTTTGTTGTCTAAACCCTTTTAGAGCTTGGGATACATAGGATTGGCATATGGTTGGAGAATTTTTCATTCCTTGTGGCAGAACTACCCAATGATAACGTTCCATGGGTTCCTGTTTGTTTATGGTGGGGATAGAAAAGGCAAATTTTTCCGCATCTTTCGGGTCTATATATATTGTAAAAACAATCCTTTAAATCAATAATCAAAATGTTCCATCCTTGTGGAATCATAGTAGGCGTGGGTAACCCTAATTGAAGGGCTCCCATATTTTCCATTACTTCATTTATTTTTCTTAAATCATGCAACAGTCTCCATTTCCCAGATTTTTTTGGAATGACAAAAACTGGTGTATTCCAAGGGCTCGTGGTATTCACCAAGTGCCCTGTTCCAATTGCTCCTGTACTAACTGTTTCAAGATGGCGACCTTAGATTCAGTCAGCGGCCATTGATCTACCCAAATCGGTTCCTCTGTTTTCCATTTCAGTTTTAGGCATGGTCGCCCGTCAATGGCCGCGCCACAAAATTGTCTCCTGTACTAAGCACACATCCCATTTGACTTAATGCATCCCTGCCTATCAGGTTCATAGGGATATTGGTTACATAAGGTTTGATATAAGAAACTGAATTTTGACAAATCAATTGAATCATATATTTGCTTTGTCGAGTTTTTGATAATCCTCCCACACCGAACAGTTTCGAATCCATCTCAGAAAGCTCCCAAGTAACAGGCCAGTCCTCCCACGACAGAACCGTTACATCTGCTCCAGTATCCACTAATGCTTGTAATTTTATTTTTTCTGGCCTGTTCTTTGCATTTTGTAACTCTACTGATATACTAGGTTTTGTTTTTTGATCTCCATTGACCACATAATTTGAGCTTCTAATCCCGTAGATCCAAACCCTGCATTGCCACGCTGTTGATTAACCTTACATGGTACATTTGCTTTAAAAGGGACTAGCTGTGCAATTCTGCTTCCTTCCTGTATCGATACTGGTGGAGACGGCGTCCAAATCATAGCATAAATGCGACCTGTGTAGTCCGCATCAATCACCCCGGGAAGCACAAAAATTCCTTGTAATGTTATACTAGACCGTCCCAACAACAGGGCACTAAGCCCATTACCTAATGGTCCTTGTGCGTTTACTGGCACACGGTGTACCTGAGAGTTCCATAGTAGATGGTTTCTATTGTTGAGACATCCACTCCGGCACTTCCAGCTGTTCGGGCTGGCAATTCTGCCAGACATCCTTCTTGGCGCCGTTCTGGGATCCTTTCGGAGCTGTTGGGGTCATCGCACCGCTCCTCGCGCTCTTCTTGTAGTTTCCCGGCGATGGGGTACCTCGAGGTGGCAGAGCTACACCTTCACTTGTGAAACGAGATCTACATTGTTAGCATAATGTCTCCCTTTATGACAACGAGGGCATATATTAGGCCCAACTTCCACTTTGTTTCGCCCCTCTTTACACTGAAATTGCAAATGTCCCGGTTGTCCACATTTATAGCATTTCTTAACATTTTTTGTATCCATTCGCATGGCTACAGCAAAAGCATTGGCCATTAATGTAGTTTTATGCTCCAAAGACCCAACTTTGTTACAGGCCTCTATCATATCTACTAGCGTCACTCTTCCTGGCATCGATTGTAGTATTTTTTTACAGTCTGCATTTGCATTTTCCACGGCCAATTTTATTATCAATGCTTCTTTGGCATCAACATTATCTATTTGCTTTTCAATAGCATCTCGCAGACGATCAATAAAGGACATATAAGGTTCCGTATTACCCTGCCTTATACTTGTAAATGATTGTTGTGGCTTTCTAGCTTCAGGCAAGGTTACCATTGCCTTCAGAGCTAAGGAAGCTGATTCTTGTAATGCTTCCACCGGTAGCCTTGCTTGCCTATTAACATCTGCAAAGTCACCAGTCCCCATCATTTGTGCAGAAGTGATCATATACCGCGGATCTCCTTCTGGGTGGTCCAAATTTCTTAGTGCCGCTAAATCACATAATTCTGCCCATTTCACCTTCCGCACTGTCATTCTATATTTATGAATTCTTTGTTTCAATCTTAAGCTCATGCCATTTCTCTGTACAGAAGAAGGGCCAAAATTACCAGAAAGGCAGCCCAAACAGTCCTTCCAGAGGGAGTTACCTAGTGTAAAAGTCTGCTGTTGTCATCTGCTGGATATAATTAGATCTAGGTCAGAGTTTGTGATTACTTTTCATTTTTCTAGTCATGTTTTCAAAGAACAGATATAAATCTTAGTAGTGCTTATGGCCATGGAGAGGGCTTTGGTTTAGAAGTCCAAAGCAATGAACTTTTTTTTTTTTTTGTGAAACATACAGGTGTGTATGGTTTCTGCATGTTCTTTAAGAATTGTTCTGAATTAGTTGAAATGTCTGTGTATCTTTCAGTAGTTTCCCCTAAGGCTTTGGTGGTACTTTGAAAAGTGAAGATTCAATGGGAAATTCTCAGATTCACACACTGATTAACTCGCTTCAAGTTTCACTCTTTATCCGATTGTAGCATGCAAATTTTCCACATTCCCACACTTTGCCAAGATAAAAAAGACAGAATTTAGTGTGGATAACCTGTTCTTTGTGTTTATCAGAGCATATGAGCATTAATAGTGGCAGTTTGTAGAAAATGCCAGATGTCTACAGACCCTCCCTTTCATTTGCCAGGGCATCAGGTCATTTCAAAGGTGACTGAGGCCATAGACGTGAGGAAAAGTAGGAAATGGGAAGCAATCTGTAAATACACTATGAATGTTTCTGATGCTTTGCCAAGGAAATAAATGAGAACATTTTCTTCTTAGCTTTCCATATCCTGTTGTCACTGGCAATGGTTATGCCCAGACAAAATAGGTTTATAACAGACACATCCAAACACAATGGAAGAAGGGTAAAAGCAAGCAAAAAAGCTGTTTTCCAGATATTTAAGAGGTTATTCTAAAATTATGATGAAAAAAGCCAAATCAAAGCTATTAGACACAGGAGTTAGCATGGCAATTCATCTATCACTCAGCAAAATTATAGATATGTCAGTCTTGGTTCAAATTAGAAGCACTGGAGTGGAAGAGCCTGCCAAGCTACTGAGTCCACAGAACAACTTATATACACCTTTTTGTAAATTGATCAAGCTGCATTTGGCATCAGTAGTCCTAAGTGTATAGTGGAGCAGACGCTGGACATTAAGAAGTGAGTATAAACTAGTCCTGAGTGTCTTTGAGCTGGAGATTAGAAAGTATCTAACCAGCAAAGGAGTGAGCTTCCACAGTACACTTCCAAAAAGGGGTAGTGACAGAAAGAGGGCTACCGACGCCACACTAAGTGTGTTTTGCTGAAAGTGATGCATGTTTAATATATCCATTTAATCAGTTGAGAAGAGAACTTTGACAAAATAAAGGTAAGGTTTTTGCTTTCTTGGAAACAGAACATAACATTAGCACAGTTGGCATGTTTATTTGGTTCCCATCCGTGTGTTATATTTAATTAACAGGCCTGAACATGGCATTCCTGGTGATTATTCCAGAGTCATTTCCAAAGGAGGAACATAATGTCAGCACTAGCTTCTTCATGTTTCTTTGCCAAATGCCTCCATAGTAGAGACAAGTCCTGTTAGGAGTGAACTGATATTAATACACTGGGAAGTGGGCTACAGTGCATCCCATACTTACTTGAAGTCAGCAGCTTGCATTTAAGAAAGAGAAATACTGTAGGTGTATTCACAAAGCCCAAGAGGACCAAGCATCTAGGTTTCCCTTACAGTCAACAGAAAAAGAGACTCCTCTAGAGTATCCTTTAGAGCGGGAGCCTGATGTAGGTGATGTGAATTGTACTCTGAAGAATCTGTCTCTGTGCTTACTACAGAATGAGTGAGTTTTGGAAGTAATGGCAAAGTGTTAGCACCAGTACCAAGTTTTATTTTTCTTCAGACTAATGCAGGCATTAGTACTTTTCTAAAACTCATTTGGGTTTTGGACACGAGAAAGGATCACTATCGATAGTCTAGGGATACTGGCTCTTGAGGCTAAAGTTAGTCTCTCCAAACAGTTTGAATTATTATCAATACCTCACTAATCGTCTCATGACTCCCCATGTGGGAGGTGGAGAAATGAGTCCTTTCCCATGCCTTTCCTATGCCTTCTGCATCCTGTAATAGGGAGACATGCTCCTACCCCTGAAATAAAAGCTAGCTGCAATTCTGTGTTCAACTTGCCCATAATTCTGCCTATGGTACTGCAAGTAATGAATCCATAAGTTCAAGACACAGTGAAGGTGTTGGGTTTTAATTTTTTATTAGTTTTTAAGAAATTTTAAGGAAACTGTTGCATGGGTAATGCACATAAACACGTTAATTTAGAGGAGCACTGAAATTTCTTTGTGGGGAAAGTCTATATTTAAAACCATTCACAGGAAACAGGTTCTTACTCAGGAAGGCTACATAATGTACAAGATTTAGCAAGACTATTATTAGAATCCAGGTCTCCTGATTCCTCTGCTCACTGAATCATACTGTTTCTGAAGTGTTAGGCATTAAAGTACATAGGGATGAATCATAAGGCACATAGGACTGAGGCCAGCAAATGAAATGAAAGCTAAAACCCTTTCTTGCAAACCTTAAGTGAATTGAAGAAGCTACATGGAAGGCTTTCTAGGAGATAAAATCAAGAAAGAAAATTATTTTTCTTCTTGCTAGAAGTGGTAACTACTGGTTTCAGCTGCTGCATTACAGAGATTAGCCAGAAGGGCAGCAGAACAGGCTGCTGGGGAAAGCGCACAGGCTACACACTGGCATCCCCAGCCACTGCACAGTCTTTTGTCTGCTGGACTTGTTGTTGCAAATTGTACACAACATCAGCATTCTTTTCTTTGGTACTTTATAGCCAGTTGTGATTAGACTGGTATAAACAGCATTTGATTTTTTTTTTCTCACATTTCAAACAAAATATCCCCAAATAGTTTTACAATAAGGGAGAGTAGTGAAGGTGGACAGGATTTGTTTCTGTCTTTTGCTGTAGAAATCAGAAAGATGAAGATTAGTAATGTATATGCTTGGTAATTTGTAGGGTTTTGTTCTAAAGCTTCTTTGTTGCATGCCTGTGAAAGAAGTGAATAAATATTAAGGGCAATGCAAAAACTCAGGATGCAAACACGTAGATACCCAAGACTACATTTAATCAAGAACTTTAGTCACTGGTAAATAAAACAGTAATTATGAAATCAAACACTCCCTACTGCATTACTTATGAAATATAAATCTTACACTGAATTTTCTCTCAAAGGCTTGCTACTTCCGTTGTCCCCACTTCTATACGCCTCTTCAGTAGCCCAAAGAAGCTGGCATACTGTTATTTGTACTATGAGACAGCAGAATTAGCTCAGAAATTTATGTGGTAATTGAAATTCTGCTGAGAAGGTGGGTTAGTGTACAGCCCTTACCCTTCTACAAGGTCCTGGTTCCAGCTGTCCTCTCTGACTGCCCAAATGCACTCTGAGATGTGTAACTTAGAAAGCTTTGATGTGGGCTGCTTTTCCATAAACCTTTATGTTAGGATATACTGTTTGTCTTTCTGTCTGAAATCAGTGTGCAAATGTATTGCCCTTAGTATTAACAAAAGCCAAGAATTTTAAATCCTGCCAGGCTCCCAAAATACTTATTTTTCTTAAAAAGCGTATGAAGTGAAACACTACCTAGTTTTAAGTCCTTTTTTTTTTTGCCATCTGCTTTTTTTGCTTCCCAGGTAGAATTTTGGTCAGGTTTTCAAGTTAATCTCTGCAACCCTCCTGAAAGCTGAAAGTGTACTTTTTATAAATGGAACCCATGATCTTTGTACTCTAGAGCAAAATAAGCTTGCTATTTAGCAGTATTCAGTAATCTGTGCTTATTCAGGTGTTTTATATGGATTAGAAGCTGTATTTTAAGGACTCAAATTTGAAAACATTGGCAACTGTCACTTATGATGATGTTACATTAACATTGCAAATTCTAAAACTATAGAAGAGATGAGAACTGGAAAAAATCAAGACCTTATTTCAGATGTATATACCCAACTCACTATTTAATGGTATGATAACTGAAAGCTGGTAATGGCAAAATGTTTTGAATAAGGTTATAGGCATTACAAAAGACTGCAGCATATTTACAGTAAAATAAATGGTTCAAGAATTCTATCAGATGTAAAACAGATTAAGCTTTTGCTTGGAAATAACCTCCTTTATCATAACCCAGCATTCATCTCTATTTCCTTCTTGTACATGTGAAGTATCTTTGTCTGTATTTCCACTATTTCATTCATCACATTTTCTGAAAGTAGATCTTTTTTAATGATATACTCACGAACTGTCCCGGATTTTTAGATTTTTTTTTTTTTTTTTTTTTTTTGTACCAGTCGCCAGTGATGTTTACCTTTGATACATCCTCTTTTGCAACTGGAACTATTACCATGGATACAGAATCGTAAAAAAGACTTAAGCCTCTGTGAAATTCTGGAGTTCATTCATATCTGTTATCAAAAATTCCAATAAAATTTAAATGTTTCCAGTTTTATATGATACAAGAGACAATAAACTATTTCTTTTTATTTTAAATTACAGATGGCATCTGCTCAAGATTCCAGATATGGCCAAAAAGATACATCTGACCAGAACTTTGATTACATGTTCAAACTGCTCATTATCGGCAACAGCAGTGTTGGGAAAACCTCCTTTTTGTTCCGATACGCTGATGATTCCTTTACATCTGCATTTGTAAGCACAGTTGGGATCGATTTTAAAGTAAAACAGTTTTCAAAAATGAAAAAAGAATTAAGCTACAGATTTGGGTAAGCCAAAAATAATAATTCTATGAACTAAGCAAGCTGTAGCAGTTTGATAGATAGCATTTAAGCTACTGCAGGTTTGCATTGAATGTCATAACCTTTATATATATATACACACACACACACATATGGCATAGTAATGAAAAAGCAATTAATTCCTTCCTGCATAATTTTTCTGTCTTGAATAATAGTGTAGACAGTATTTTTAAGGTATTGAAGTACAGCAGAGTATATATTCTGAAATAAATTCCATTAAGAAATAACACAGGTTGACAAATATTGGTATCTGCAGCAAGGTATAAACAACTGTGCAATATATAGTCTATTGAAAGTGATACATGTTATTAAAGAGTATCTTGAAATACCAGTTAGGATCTGCTTTCTTCCCACAAAAAATATAAATTCATGTAGGAACTATGATAGTGGATGCATAACAGAAGGCATAATTTTTTGCTCTGTCAGTTATCTTTGTCATCCTGATCACCTGAAACCTCTTCCTTCTTCTGCTGAGGAAGCAAACATGCAGAAAGAGAAACAGCTGTATTGCCCAAGTGTACAAAAACCCTAATCTCTTGCCTACACCTCAGAGATGGTAGAAAGATGCCAAGTATAGGAAAGTGTGATGCCAGGGAATAGTGTTCTTTTCTGCAAACTTTCCTCAGAAAGAAAGGCTAGCCAAAACTTATTTATGCAGGAGCTGGTGATGCTCACATCTCCTAATTCTTGGGTGATAGGATGATACTCACTTAAAGGAAGGGAGGATAGCAGAACGTTTAATAATGTGGGATCTGGAATTAAAGCTTCAGGTCTTTGCCATCTTCCTTGGGTGCTTAAAGATTTGAGCAATGTTTCCTTTGTGAGATATTTGTAACAGCCTTTTTAACAAAATTTTCTTTTTTTTTGTGCATGAATACAAGTAATTTAAAAATTTATTTAACAATGGGCAGACATTAAAACTTGAGAAAGCTTGGATCAAATACAACCAGGTCATCTAACATGTTTTGAACAGCAGATAAAGTGAATATGTTTTTAATATGGCACAAAGGTGAATTTCCCAGAGTTTCCTAGGTGTCGTGGTTTAATCCCAGCCAGCAACTAAGCACCACGCAGCTGCTCACTCACTCCCCCCCCACCCAGTGGGATGGGGGAGAAATCGGGAAAAAAGTAAAACTTGTGGGTTAAGATAAGATAGTTTAATAGAACAGAAAAGAAGAAACTAATAATGATAACGATAACACTAATAAAATGACAACAGTAATAATAAAAGGATTGGACTGTACAAATGATGCGCAGTGCAATTGCTCACCACCCACCGATCGACACCCAGTTAGTCCCTGAGTGGTGATTCCCCCCGTCCCCCCTCCCCCCAGTTCCTATACTAGATGTGACATCACATGGTATGGAATACCCCTTTGGCCACTTTGGGTCAGCTGCCCTGGCTGTGTCCCCTCCCAACTTCTTGTGCCCCTCCAGCTTTCTCGCTGGCTGGGCATGAGAAGCTGAAAAATCCTTGACTTTAGACTAAACACTACTAGCAGCAACTGAAAACATCAGTGTTATCAACATTCTTCTCATACTGAACTCAAAACATAGCACCGTACCAGCTACTAGGAAGACAGTTAACTCTATCCCAGCTGAAACCAGGACACTAGGCTATATCTCATTCATGTCTTTGTATGTAGGCTGCAGCCCTTGAAATCTCAAATCATTTGTTGTTCTTTGCCTTCTAGGAACTGGAACACAGACTCTTTGCCTCTCAACTTCTCTACATTTTTAAGCTTAGATTTTTACTATTATCATGAGTATAAAGTGCTACATACTATGTAACTGTGTCATGTGTGTGCTTTCACTGCAATAACATGCTAGTTTCATTGTAGTACTTCAATGTTGGAGATCACATGGTAATTCACATTGACATTACCTTATTATTTTTTATAATGGAGCAATAAAATTGTTTTCACATTATAGTTTTCCCATTAAAATTTTAATGCCAGTTCTTAAAAAGCCTTGTCATTGCCAAATGAACTCAAATTGCAACAGCTCACTATTGCTGTTTGCACTTTTTAGATGGAGTATTCTGCACTGGAGCATTGTGTTGCAGTTATGCTTGCTAGAGTAAATCTGTTGACTGTTGCACCCCCCTGGGACCTTAAATAAAATCAGTTAAGTATCTCAGAAAGCTATTCTAGTGCAAAAATCTGAAATAGAGCACTATTACCCCATCTTGTAAGCTATATCAACAGCTGTATTGTTCTTAATATGCAGTATCTGTATAAAACACCTGTCTATATTATACTTTATTACTTTGATTATTCAAATGTCTTTCTAAAATGAATAGCACCCCTGCAATATCCATTTCTATTTCAAACTACATTTACAAAAGACCATTTATATTACATAAAATATATAACTGAATGAATCAGAGGGAGTGTGATTTGATGTTAATTCTGAGTAGAAACATGCATGAGCTTATAACACTTCCTTCAAAATCACTGGCAAAATATTTGGTGACATCATGTGATAAATGATATTCAGCATATATGAAATAAAACATTCTGAAAAATCTCACAGGTTTGAATAGTCAGAAGAAACTGGAAATGAAGTGCAACTTTAAAATGTGTTCTGAATGATGAGATCAGAACTGAATTACTTTTCCATGTACTGCAGTGAAGAAATACATGGAATGCCACTGTTCTACTGTCCTTGCCTGGCAGAAAGATGCATAAATGTGTAAATAATAATGCTGTTAAAGTCACTAAAATGCCCTAGCTAGAGACATGGTTGATCCAACATGTTTCCAGTTACAATTTTTTGTACATGTTTTTTTGGGGTAGACATTTAAACTTCATGTTTAATAGCCATTTCAGCATGATACTTTGTGTTCAACTTGAAGCATGTTGGAGCTTGGAGCACTGATTTCCTCAGAATAAGATTCTCATATGCTTACCAGTGAAGTGTGTCAGTGTTTGAAAATCAGCATGGGCACTCAAGGAAGCAGAGTCATTATTTTTTTAATAAAATCCACTGTATGATTATTACAGATGAACTAGCAAGGGTTAACAGGTTGAAGTAGGTGCTGTCTTACATACTGGGATGCCCTGCAGGTCTTTTGTTTGTTTGAGGTTTTTTCTTGCTTTGAGGTGCCTTATTCTTAGATTCAAAGGACCTGAATTGAATTGTCTTCTTTTTATTGTTCAAGTCAGGGAGGATGTGGCGCTCTCTAGTACTTATCGTTATTGCTTTTTCATATGGTCAGAAAGAGCCTGCTGGGAGCACTGTAAGGTTTGGGTTTTTTTCCCTTCTGAGCCAAACACCTTCTTTCCACAATATTTCTTACTGGAACTGAGAAAGGTTCAGAGTTCAAGTGCTATATTCATTAGTGATAGCACATTACCTTGTCATAGGACCACCAGCTGGCCCCAAAATTTTGTTTCACACAAGTTATAAATGTGACAACCCTGGTATGGACATTACAAAGACAGCATATTAGCAGGTTTTTTACCTTTTAAAAGAGAGAAATCCATAAAAAAGGCATTTTACCCAAAAAGGTATTAATTTCTCAACAGAAACTATAAGAAGTTTTGGAAAGGAATTTTGTCTGTATGCAGGACATAGGTGCATAGGATAAAAGTCCATGAGAGGGCTTTAGGGTGTTTTACAGTGTCAAATAATAAACAGCAATACATTTTTCCTCCATTTGGTTTGCGCTAGAATATTAAAGAGATGGGACTGGAAGGCTATTAGATTATTTTGGTTTCAAACTATGTCAAATTTGATTTCAAATTATGTCAAATAAAAAAATACATGGCTTGTCAATACCAATGCTGACAAAAATATACTCTAAAGAAAATGACTAAAAGCTCAGAGGTGCAAATCAGAAAATAAAATTAAGTTTAACCTTATAAATCTATCACTGCATTCACTGTATAAAGCACTACATTCAGTATACCCTGCAGCTGTGATGCCATAAAGGTTTGCATTACTTTTGTAAACACTGTCGATTATTTAATAGAAATAACAGAATGCAAGAGCTTATAGAGAAAATATGGGCAAACTTAGACAGTAGAATTTATTAGCTAACATTTGTCAAATCATTAGAATAGGAAAAAAGGGGGGGGAAGTGCAGATACTGATTTCTAGAAAATAGAAGATTTACAAAGACAGGTTAACATATTTGTTTAACTGACAGCGTATCCATGCCACATCTTTAACTCCTGTTTAAAATTTACTTGATCAGAACTCTCAGTGATTTCTAACTGATTTCAGTACAAATTTTGTTTGAGGAATCAAGCATCAAATTTTCCCTCTCTGATCTGTTTATTATACAAAATGTTCTAACTATAAATGTTCTATACAGCAATATTTGCATAGTTTCTATCTGATTACAGCACTTTGATGCAAATATCAAATAAGAACACTGCACTGCCTTTTGCTGTTTAGATGGCTTTTCCCTGGGACTAGCCATAGACTTCATGGACTAGATACAATGATCACACACAAATAAAAGATATCCTCCTAGAGAAGATGGTGTGAGAGCTGCTTGTGTCAGCATATCCTTCCTAGAATTGTGTGTGACAATTTCATTTGATACCCCAAAATGTTGCTGTCTTCACATCAACTGTTTTCTATAAATTGTCATAGGGCTTAGGGACCAAGTGAGGACTAGGTTTTATAAGCTGAATGAGGAAATCCAATTTCATCATTCATAATTAAAAATAGTAGTAGTTTGTTTAAAAAAAAATCAATAAACATTAGGCACCTGTTTTTTTGCTCTACAAGCTCCCTAACAGTGCTTTAGCAGTAAAAAGGGGTTCAGTTAAAATGAGAATAATTTTTGTGTGTGTGTCAGAGGGCTCTGTGGGAGTACCAGTATGAATGAAAATTGCCTTGATATTGGAGTCTTTAAGGGAATCGTACAGTAACTTCCAAGTGTGGAGGCAGTGCAATATTCCAGAAATATCCTGTAACAGTGACTATAGCACGAATGCAAGAATCACTAAATATACTGGTTTAGAAGAAAGATAGTGAAAGCTGAAGCAAAAAAACGGGAGTTAGAATAGCATGTGGAGATAGAGGACAGTGAATGTAGCAAATGTTTCATCACAGGAATTTCAGGATCTGATTTTGCCACATCTGACTCATCTGAGTATTTTTAATTGGTATGATAGTCCCATCAAAGTTTATTTCAGGATTCCTTTCTCAGGTGCTGGTGACAGTGTGTAGCTGCTGCTTAGAATACACAGCCTTTTTAGATGAGAATAGTAAATCTAATATTGAAAATTAAATTTTCTCATCTTAGCATGAAAATCAAATGTGTATCTGGTAATATATCAGGCAGCAAGTGATTTGAAGACAGCAATATAGAAGGCTCAAAACTGCAGGGATTTGGGATTTCTCTGGATCCATCTGTACTAGTAAATTAAACATACCAAGGTTGTCCTTGGGCACTGAGTCCAGCTGGCATGGAATAGCTTTTGTCCATACGTTTAAACTCTTTTAGTCTCTGAAAGAGGATGGCCACATCTAGACTTTGTATTGGTAGTGGTCTCTGGCCTGTGCTAACTCCTGAACCTTGCCCAGGAACTGTTTGGCAGAGTGCTAGCAAGCCTGGGTCAAAACCATGCCAGAAAACATGCTGACAGTTTCACGATGTAGACAAATTCCACAGCCTAGAAATGCTCCCTGGCATAACTTGATTTGCTGTTATAGGCATAGCCAGAAAGGGCAGCAGCTCCAGCCAGCCTTGGGTTAGGCTGACCTGTCTGTGGTGATAAGCAATGCAATGTGTTCACAAATGCTGTTCTGTCAGAAGGTTCCAAAGAAACCATTCCTAGGCAAAGATGATTAACGAGGAATGGGTTGTGATGGCCAGAACACAACTTTTCTGGACCTCCCCTGTTAGCTGAAACAAGGTGAAATGCTGGGCAGCTTTTGTCATGGTTTAAGCTGCCCTCCAACAGGTGAATGTTATCCAAGCTGTGGTTGGATAGTATTAGCCTAAAAAATTCCCCTCCCTCTCCTTTGTTTATTTCTCTCCTTTCTACACAATACACCTGGGGTTTTCAACAACAGATGCTAAAGATCTGCACAGCCAAGGGAAAGCCCATTATAGTACAGACAGAACTATTGTGTTCAGATCTGTCATGGAACTGCCAGGAGTTCTTCATCCTTATATGTCTTGAGAACCTTAGTTACTTCCAGAATTTGTATTTTTTCCTTAATTCAGGGATTCTTAGTGCTCTCTTACTTTGCCCTGTTTATTCTGTATTCTTTTCTTGTACCTGTTCTTTGTTTATATTAAGTTGCAACCATGGATCCAAGTCAGCTCAGGTTTCTATTTTTTAGGTAAATAGCCAAGAAAAAAAATGGTCGATTAGTTCACTTTTAGCCAGTCAAGTGGGAATGAACAGGTGGGAAGGGGAGATGGCTAATGTAGATATTTGTCGGGAAAAGAAAACTGCTTACCTAAAAAGCAGACAAGACAGCTTGCCTTTTCTCTAAACTTTAGTAGATGCTAGTAGTTTATATAATCTATATAATCTATATATATAATCTATATATATGTAATAGTTTATATAGTTTAAACTATAGTTTATATAGTTTATATAGTTTAAAGTTAAAGGCATCAGAGCAGAAGCAAATATAAGCAGAGACTGAAAAGATAATGTGTGCTGCTATTTGAAGTTTGACTGCAATTGCTCATACGATGAGGCATGATGTGAGAGAAAGCACCAAAGAGTCTGAGAATGGGACCAAGAGTTTATGAGAGAGGGCACCATAAATGATGATTAAAAATTCAGAAACAGTTACAGATACTAAATGTGATGCCTTGTATTATTTCCTTGCAAATCACACTGCAAAAGCGGTAACAGATGTGACACTACAGTCCTTTACTTGAAAAGACAAAACTGAACTCTAAAACTTTGTGCAAGAAATGCTACCTTGGGACCTATTCTGGGTGTAAAATATAGATCCATCCCTTATAAACAATACATTTCTTGTAAAACTACTTGATGTATTTCTTGTATAGAGCCAGGGCCCAGTCTTCAGTGCCAAAGATCTTGGCAATGTAAAAGGCATACTCAGTTCAGATGGACTTCAGTGCAAAGAGCACATGCTGTTTGCTTTGTGAGACTGGCCACATTGGCCAGTGATAGCACTTTTTTAAAAGTGATATGCTTTTATTTTAAAAGTACCACTGGCTATTCAAATATCTATGTGACATTACAATCCTATTGCTATAAAAAGCACATGTCTTGAGGGTTTCAAACATTTGCTCTAAACCCATTTCAAAAAAAGGATGGTCCTATCACTTTAGCACCCTGGCTTTCACTGCTGAAACTGCTATTTTTCTGTGATTTTAAGATTTCCTTAATGTTTTTGTTATCACAAAGCAGTTTCTACTGATGGATTGAAAGACACATTTCTTATCTTTACATCTGAGAAAGCTGATAGGATGTGTAAAGCATCAAGGCATATAAAGCCCCTTGGTTGCTTAAATGCTGCAAGAAGATGCAATGTTAGTATTACTGCTTAGCTTAGCTATAAACAATGTGGTTATTTCATGTTTCTTTTCAGTTCCTTCCCCTCCTGCTGCTTCTATTTCTAGTCTGTGAATCTCTACTTAGGTAAATGCATACTGGGACTTCTGATTGTCTTTCAGTTGGACCATCTGTTTTTCTGTTTTCCAGTTAAAGTGTGCTGCTAAGGAATTATATGTTTCTGGGAATGGTAACCATGTACAGAGCCCTGCAGCCCCAGGCCTGTGATTTAAATCCAGGTCAGAACTGATCAATAGCTGTTTCTGTCTGATGGATGTTTGATGTAGATGTGAAATGAGTTCAGCAGTCTTAGACTGGTTTCCAATTAATGTGTCCACTTTGCTTCTCCTAAAATTATCTGAAATTCTGATGTTGCGAACACTTCTGCACGTTCTTAACATTTGTTATCCTACTGATTCTTTTAGATTTAAAATTGTTTTTTAGCTATATGCTTAATGTTATCTATGTCAAAATTCCTGAGCCACAAGTGTTAGGAGAATACTTGGAGAAGTATCATGTGTACTTGCTCTATATTCCTTCCTAGGTGTCATGGTTTAACCCCAGCTGGCAACTAAGCACCACACAGCCACTCACTCACCTCCCCCCTGGTGGGATGGGGGAGAGAATCAGAAGGGTAAAAGTGAGAAAACTCGTGGATTTAGATAAAGACAGTTTAATAGGTAAAGCAAAAGCCGTGCATGCAAGCAAAGCAAAACAAGGAATTCATTCACTACTTCCCATCAGCAGGCAGGTGTTCAGCCATCTCCAGGAAAGCAGGGCTCCATCATGCATAAACATTACTTGGGAAGACAAATGCCATAATTCCAAACATCCCCCCCCTTCCTTCTTCTTCCTCCAGCTTTTATTGCTGAGCATGACATCATATGGTCTGGAATATCCCTTTGGTCAGTTGGGGTCAGCTGTCCAGCTGTGTCCTCTCCCAACTTCTTGTGCACCCCCAGCCCACTCGCTGGTGGGGTGGTGTGAAAAGCAGAAAAGGCCTTGACTCTGTGTAAGCACTGCTCAGCAGTATAATGAAACATCCCTGTATTATCAACACTGTTTTCAGCACCAATCCAAAACATAGCCCCATACTAGCTACTATGAAGAAAATTAACTCTATCCCAGCCAAAACCAGCACACTAGGCAACTGCTTTTGGCCACTGTCAGGATACTGGGCTAGAGAACCCTGTGGCCTGATTCCGTGTGCTTGCTCTTATGCTCATATGCACCAAAGTGGTTGCAAACTCCTGGCCTCAGATATTTTGGAGAGGAAACTGGAGGTAAATGTCAGTCCTGCAACTGCAACTAGCATTAAATTCCACTATTTTTCCCAATATTCCAATGGTTTTGGGAAAGCCTTCTGTAATATTAGGTCAAAGACTTACTCTTTTACAAAGTTCTGTGCTTTACAAAACCCTCCATTGACTACTTTAACAAATTTGCTGTATAGCTTTGCTTGCAGCATAGAAATCAGGTCCTTGTGACCAGCTTAGTGCTATATATATCATAGCTGGACTTTAAATATTCTCAGACAAAGACTCCTGTTGTCAGTAAAATGATACATCTGTATTCAAAGGCAAAGATTAATTGGAAAGAGAAGGTGGCATTTAACATAATAAAAATTCTAAATAAGGCTCATCTCACTGTTTAAGTGGAAATTTCCATGGGGATTCTTTAAGACAAACTGAGCTAGTTTAAGACACTTTCTAGAACACTTTACTATAGTGTGTCTTAGACAGATTTCTTCATAGGACTCCCGGGAAATGCATCCTGCCATTGTTTAGGCCAACAAATCATCATCCTGCCAGACCTAAAGTAATTGCAGCTTCCCCTAACCTGTGACCAGGCAGTCTGATATAACGTTTTTTCAGCTGCCTTTGCCTTCCACATGATGATCTGCAAGTTGCCAGCTTTTCCCAGGTAGGGAATCATATACCAGTGTAAGAACTGTCATGAACCAGCACTTACATATATGCAAGCATCATATAGATATTAAATAGGCTCCTTAAAAACTGGTGATGAGAAAAGGAAAGGGAAGATAGAAAAGTATTTCATGAATACATGTATACCTGAATAGCAAGATCTTTGATTTTGCTTGAAGTGAGGATTCAGGATGGGAAGGAAAAAGGGGAGGGAACGATTTTGCTGTGATAGGGGACTGAAGCAAGAACAATAACCTTGGGCTAATGTTGAAAAACAAATAAGCTCTTTTAATTGTTCAGGCTCAATAAAATCCAGAGAAATCTGTTAGTATACTTTAAACTGTGAGATGTAAGTTATACCTACTAAGCTATCATTTTAAGAAGCAAGAATAAGTCTATTTCTAAAATGAAATTAATGTTGACAGCATTCCTTAAAGTGAAATCAACTGTGCTGCCAGGTCCTGTGAACCATTTTAATGGCACATTTAAGACATCTGTACAGCTGCAGTGAATCTACAAAGAAAAAGCAAGCCAATACAGGCTCTTCACTGCATTTTAATAAGATTTGTGTTGTAGATTAGAGCAGTGTTGCACTCCTGCTGTGCAATTGTTGCTTTCAAATCGGAGGACCAGAGCCTTGGATGGGAGCCATAATGTAAATACCATGAAAAGGGGAGTGTAGAAACAGTATTTAAAGCTTGCTTTTGCCTTCTGCTGCTCAGTGCAAGCTGTTTCCCTGTGCTGTGTTAGAACAGCTTGAAGTCATTCTGAAATTATGCTGGGTTGAGAGGGGCACAAGTGACTGAGGGAGGATGGGGGTCACACAAAAGCAACTAATTTTTATTTAACGCTACCCAATTTGCATTATATCTGGATGTAAGCTTAAGTGCATATCTCTAGAAGCCAGAGCCATATGGGGCTCTGTGTCATGTCAGGATAATGTTTGTAGTCCACATCATGGACAATGCACACAGCTTTTACACGTGAAATGATAACATCAAGCAAAACAGCATCCCTGGAGGATTTAGCTCTATATTTACATTGTTATTTCTTGCACTGGTCAGCTAGGAAAAATCAGTTAGGATATTGGTTGAAGGCTAATCTCCTCCAGTATTTTCTGAATAAATATATTGTGTTGTTATGTAATCATATAGGTATTTTCTGGTTTAACCCAGATTGTTTTATTATTCACTACTGTCCTGGGTTCAGCTGGGATAGAGTTAATTTTTACAGGAACCTGGGAGGTGGGGGGGCATAGCCGGGGCAGCTGACCTGAACTAGCCAAGGAGCTATTCCATACCATGTGACATCATGCTCAGTATATAAATGGGGAGCGGGCTGGGGGGAGTTTTTGGGTCTCTTGGTGTGGGAATTGGAGGAGTGTCGGGTCCCGGGTGGTGAGCAGTTGCACTGTGCATCACTCTTTTTGTATACTCTTTCATTAGTACCGTTGTTGTAACTTTTTTTTGGTGTT
Organism: Aquila chrysaetos chrysaetos; assembly: GCF_900496995.4. Taxonomy (NCBI): domain Eukaryota; kingdom Metazoa; phylum Chordata; class Aves; order Accipitriformes; family Accipitridae; genus Aquila; species Aquila chrysaetos. Next base: position 4,392,734 of record NW_024470321.1, on the reverse strand, counting down.
GTCCCAGTAAACTGCCCTTATCTCAACCCTCGAAGTTCCAGGTTTTTTTTCTTTTCTCTCCTCCGTCTCCCCCCTATCCCACCGGAGGGGGGCGGGAGGAGTGAGCGAGCGGCTGCGTGGTCCTTGTTACCGGCTGGGCTGAAACCACGACAGCCCTTTTTGGCGCCCAACGTGGGGCACGAAGGGCATTGGTCGGTGAGTGGTGAGCAATTGCATTGTGCATCATTTGTTTTGTATATTCCAATTATTATTATTATTATTGTCATTTTACTATTGTTGTTATTATCATTATTAGTTTTCTTTTCTGTCCTATTAAACTGCTCTTATCTCAACCCACGAGTTTTACTTCTTTTCCCGATTCTCCCCATCCCACTGGGTGGGGGGGGAGTGAGTGAGCGGCTGCGTGGTGCTTAGTTGCTGGCTGGGGTTAAACCACGACATGAGGTAATGAAAATGAATTTACTCTTTGCATTTCATCCATGGTTTTGTGGTTGTTCCTGTGTCGGCTAACGTGGCCTAATTACAGCCCAACTCCAGATAAACTCTGCTGGGTGGCAAAGGTAATTTGTTTTTTCCCTTATGTACAGAAGCTCTTAGGAAATAGGAACATTCTGCAGAGCAGGAGAATTCACTTCCTACAGTGGTTTCTGTCTGATTATGCAGAAGGGAGCCTGGTGTTAATGAATTTGCCCAAATATAACTTTCAACAGACCAAAAATGAGTGTCTGTCTGTTGTGAGAACTTGAGTTTTCAGTAGTAGCACTCATCTTTTACTATGGCTGTTTCTTTGGAAGCATATAGTTAAATCCACAGGTACAGTCCAGTGACACAAGATATCTTGTTTAGTGTGTTTATAAACATGTCCTATGTAAAATAAATTTTAAATGCGGAAAGTTTCTTTATCTTAGCAATTTAAAACAGTGGGTAGGGCCACCCACATAAAATGTCCATTAGTAATATCTCCATTGAGTTGGTCTCATTAAATATAACTCCAAAACTAAGTAATATAGGATTATTTTTTTTTCTGACTGCCTTGTGGATTTGTCAGTGGTTTATGAACAAGGGTTTTGGAATGTGGTTGACTGTTTCAATAGTTTTTTATCACATATAACTTTTAATAATAGAACAAATCCTCCTCTATGGCAAACCACTTCCAAGTCTGAAAGAATTGATGCTGAATTACTGTGATCTATCTTCTGGGTACCCAAATTAATATCTCCAGGGTTTCCAGAGTTTTAAGGCATTTTGGAGATTAATAGGCTCTGTTTTCTGTTCTGGAAAGGATTTGGAGTCTGGGCTTTGGATAAGCTAGGGAGGAAAGAAATATTTTAACATCTGTTCATGTCCTTGAAGGGTTCTTAAATTAACTGATTGACAGTCCTTCATTCAGAACGAATCACCTTTGAATCTAACTTAGCAATTACCCCTATCATTTGCATCTCTTGTACACAAATATAGCCAGCCTCCCTAAAATGAAGTAAGGATTTAGGAAAGATTTTAGATTCATTGCAGAAAAGGAAACAGGTGAGTTTGACAATGTTATATTAAGTTCAAGCTCTAACAGTTTTATCAGGTGCTGTGAATGAGTCAGCATCTACATTGTAGGAAAGTCAAGCTCTGACTATTATACCAGACGATATTTTCTTCTCTCCTACTTAATGAAATTGAATGATGTTTTCTGACCTATCCTGATGAATTTGTCAGTCTGATTTCTAAGATCTGATAAACTTGTGGACAGAACTTCCAAACCTGGTGATGTTTGCTCTTGAGGTAGTTCAAAACAAGAAAGCCTTCAGAAAAGCATACAATAGCACTTCTCATTTTATCTATTCTGGAATTGTAAGTAATTGTTACGCTTAGGGACAGATTGTCAGTTGATATAACATCAGTGTAGTTCCACTGAAGTGAAAGAGCTAAGTTAACGAGCTTGGCAAGGTAGAGATCCAGGTTTTATATTTGAAAATGGGGGAGGGAGAGGTAACATAGAAGTGGGAATCAGAAACTTAAGGTCTTAGCTAAGATTTAGGTATCTGCTCTAAGCTAGTAGTTTACTATGGCTCTATAACTGGTAATCAGAAATAGCTATCGTCAGAAAGTGATTTATTCTGTGCTAAAATAACCTCTCTAAAAAGAAAATTTCCCCCTAAAAATGTCCTTTTTGGAAATGTATCTTCTATTAAACTGAGAAAGAAATAGGCCTCAAATATAGTAAAATAAATGCTTATATTTTTAGATGGCTGAATCCCACCCCTAGTAGATGGAAAACAAAGGGATACCTTTGACAACAAGAACAGCCAGTGGATGAGAGATTACTCTTGGTTTTGTCATGGCTTTTCATAATTTTTTGCAAAAATCTGTATGTTGTAAATTAATGACCACCAGAGCACTTTGGGCAGGTTATGAGTAGCACAAATGATATTAAGGAGGCAGATGCCAACTGATGAATCGGTGTTATGCACACAGAAGCTTCCTTTAGCTGGATGTCATTGCTAAGATGACACCAGTGGTTAATAACATTAAGGAAATTTTTATTAGAACCAGGTGCCTATGTTCTCATTCTGAATTTCACTGTCTGGTGAAGAAAAGGATTTTGCAGAAGGAAATTTAAGATGGGTACTAATAATTATTAACCAGGAAAGTTTAGAGAGCAAAGACATGATTATGCCAGCTTTGTTAAATTTTTGAGAGGGAGTGGGAAAGAGTGGTCATCAAGGCAGAAATTTTAAGCAAAACAATAAAGCTTTCTCATCCCACTGTGTATGGATAGATGCCTGCGTCCATTTTATGGGAAAAAGTTATCTTTGTGATTTGGTCCTGATGTCTCTATGGAGACCAAATGATTGTCTGAATTTTCTTGTAATTGGGTCTATCTGAAAAACCTTTGTGGCAGGATCCAGAATATTCTAGAAAGTCTCTATTTTTGGTCTAGAAAATGTTGCTGATGCTATATTTTTACAAAAGGCAGAGACTGAGAATAGAGCTCATACAATTTGTTTTGGATTGAGGTGATATTTTCCAGTCCTTTGAACATAGCTCATAATACTGTTGCAGGCTGATAGATTTAAGATCCTCTGTACACTGCTAATTGTTTTCAGAGGTGGTGTTTGTGATGGATGCTTCCCATGGAGAAAGAGGCTGTGCTTCCTTAAATTTGCTACTTTATCAAGCATTTCTGGGCATGATTTTTCACAAGCAAAACCTACTTTTGCTACAGTCAGTGGCATAGTGCCTCATAAAGAAATTGCTGAGGAGGTTGTATGGTTTCTTAAGCCTTTTTTAAATGGTCATTTTTAAAACAGCTTCTAAGAGTTGTCTTCTTTCCCCAAAATCTTTTACAAACAGGTATGTTTTTGTGTTTGGAAAAAGATTACATAGATTTCTTTCCAATGGGTCATGAGCCAGGTAGCCAAAGGACTTCTGGAGCAATAACCGAGATCAAGAAAGAACTTCAAAAAGGGCCTGGCAAGAATTTCCTTGTTTTTTCCTCTGATCTGTGGGAGTGAGCAGGAATCTGCTTCATAACTATAGTTTAGGAAAAAGATATGTAATTAATTCTCACAGTGGTGAGTTCTGCTCACCAATCCATTTTCTGATTTGTTTATATTTGTCAGAGAACACTTTGTAATGCCTGCTGCCATTCTTTTTACTGTTAATCATCTGGACTGTAATTCAATTGTCCCTTATATTCTTCTGCATTAGAAATCTTAAATAGTATTTTTTTTCCTAAAAGCCAGGCATTTCCCTTGAATGCAAGCCAAGATTTTGCAGCATGTGTCTTAAGTAAATGAGCTGCATGTGATACTAATCATTTAAGGTTTTTCTTTTTCAGTCTGTAATAGGTCTTGGCACAAATCTGCACTTTCTGTGTCTTTTCAAAATTATTTATGGGGCTCTTCAAAAGGGAGAGTTATAACTAACTTTTGTGATTTGGCCTCCATGCTAGTAAGCTGCTCACTTGCACAAAAATAACATGCTTGCCTCTACCATCCATGAGTATGTGTTAAAGAGAAACCATGTTCTTTGTCTCTGTAGTCCTTCCTGCTGTCAGGAGCTTTCAGAATAGAAATAACTTGCAAGTGAAAAATCCTAATTTTCAGTCTTAAATCTCAGTTCTGCAGCACTTATGTGAGTGATTCCTGATCACATGAATTTGACTATTGCAAATAAAGAAATTACTTGGGCAAATAAAGACTGAAAGACCAGGTCCATATTACCTACCCCTTAGAGGTCTGCATCTGCAATCATTCAGCTTCAAATTTTACCATCAACTTCTCTCATTTGAGTCATGGCTAAATGTATTTCTATCTAGTAACAATTAATTCCTGGTGGCAGCTGCCTGTTCTCAAATCACATTCTGTACCCATTCTGCAACACATGTAGTTAATTATGACAGAAGACCTGGAAATGTTATTACAGTCCAACCACTTAGAGACCCTCATTAATTACATACAGGGCTACCTGTGATCAGTTTTATTGTTTACTTAGTATGATCTGCACAGTATTGAGTCTGCACAGAGAAAAATCATAAGGAAGAATTAACATTGAGAAAGCATCTACTTCCTACTCTGTGAAGGAGAAGAATGCCTAAGGATCTTCAGAAATAGGAGAAAAATTCATATTGAGATCTTATATTTCTGGGGTGTCTAACTTGTAAGTCCTGTCTACTGATGGAATATCTGAAATATTGATGTTAGATGAACATATATGTTCCTTTCTTCTTGTTACTTGTCCTAAAAAATTACTATGTTTTGTGAGGTATGTTAATGTTCTTTAGGTTCCCTACTGAGTTTTTGAGAATGGAAGGAGGAGGAATAACATTAGCTGAGGGGTGCACTTACAGACTAGAGAAACCTACTGCTTTTCATAGCAGACTGTCACATCTTCAGGACATGTTAGTCTTCTTGTTTGTACGCATATCACCTGTTCATGTAGAGTAGGGCTAGGGTGGGACCTTCTTTTTGCAGAAAAAGAGGTAGAGAAAATCAGAATGGCAGCTAGGTAGGGTGGAATAAGAGAGAGCAAACCATATTTAGGAGCAGAAGTATGCTGTAGCATTTTTTCTCTCTCAAAATATGTTCAAATATTAATTTAAAGCATCTCCTCTCTCACTACTATTTTTTTCTATGAGTGCCTCATGCTACATTGGATAAGGAGAGGTTTTTTTCAGCACTTAGCAGATGTGAAACATGGAATCAGCAGAATTTTCCACTCTTATGACAAATATCACTGAACCTCTTAGAATATCCTTGTAGTTGCTGGGAACGGGCCTTTGGCAATAAGGTAAATAGTGGTATCTTCCCCACGATGTTGACAAAGCAACTGAGGCACAGAAGGTTCTCACAACTTGCCATGATTACAGAGCAAATCTGTTGTTCCTTAGCTTTCCTCTTGCTCTTTGACATTGTTTCCTTCCATTGCTATTAATTTCTCAGAACATCTGTGAAGTAGTCAGCATATGGCCTTCCTGTGTGATTGCTAACGAGCTTATTAAAATCTACAGCACAAAATTACAGTTGCATGTGATTTTGCCTTACTTTACATGGGGCTTTTAATTATCTGCAGGCATTTTATGAAATACTGTGGCTTAAAAACTTTTGCAGTGAGAAAAACTCCCTAATGTTATTTTAAAATAGGGAATTCAGTGGGAAGGGAGTACTTAGTTTGGTGGAGAAGTTTGATAACTTTTACTTAAAGCAATATTTCTCCCCAGGTTGTTGCTGAAGAGAACATACTAGATGACAATAATAAATCAAAAAATAATGGATTCTATAGAAGTTAGGTGTACCTAAACAGTGTGTAGATCTTGTGCTAGCTTTTTGTATAGGGATAAATATTAGTCTTAATCCTAAAATGACAGCTTGATATCAGAAGAACATGGGACTATTTAATTAGTGAAGAATTTCTAGCTCGGTTCCCAAAGATTTCCCATAGAATGGCAAAAGTCTCTGAACTGTTTTCGTGCTAAAATAAAAAACCCAAATATTCGTGTCTGCCAGTACTTGAGAAAAAGGGCAACTAGGAAACTGGAAAACATTGTTCTTACTTCAGAAAATAATAAATCTGTGTGCAAGTGTTCTGCCTTGTTTTCATGTGTTCTTTCCTTTCTGCCTTTCAAGACTTCATAGTGAATGAATCTGTTTAGTTTGGCATGTTCATTGTAAGCTAAAGGTGATGTTTGCTCCTCACTTTTTTTTCTTAAGTGTCAAACTCCACAATGGTAGGAATTAAGTAGAACAGCACTAATCGTTCCCCTTGGATGGATTCTGGGAGTAGCTGATTCAGTCTGCTCTGTTTTCACTAACTAGCTCATTAGGTTCCTCCTCCTATCATTGTTCTGATCTTCATCAGGTCTCTGTGTTTGCAGTGATTAGATTTTTAAATAGAGAACCTAACACAGATAAAAGGTCACAAATGTTCATTTTAAAATGACCTCAACTTTTAAGCACAGCTTGCTTTGGCTTTATTATAAAGCCTCTCTGTCATTGGGATATGGAGTGATGGTTTGTGTGAACTGTGAATGACATGGGTACATTTTTGTGTGCGTTGCCTTCAAGGAGGCAGCAATTGGAACAAGCCTAGTGTGCAGATGCTTCAGCGGAACTGGTGCCTCAGGATATCTTTATGGAGCTCTTGAGCTTAGGACAGCAATGTGCAGAGACTACTGTGAAGCTGCTGACAGCTGGGAAAGTTATTTATATCACCTGATATAAACAAATGTCCCTTCTGTATGGGGTAGATAAGAGACAATTCCTATGGCATCACAGATCCTTTATAAACTTTCAGGACAGTCAGTGTGGCATGAGTATCACTGCTTATTCTGTCAAAGGAGTTTAAGCTTATTCTGTCAGAGGGATATTATAAGTTCCTTGCAAAAAATATGGTATTAGTGATATTCCTGTCAAAACGAATCAATCTGGACAAGTGGATTCATTATCCACACAGAGCTATAAATGGTTTGGGGTTACTACCCAATTATTGTAAAATCTGTTCAGCCTTGCTCTTTCTAGACTCTTTCAAGGCATTTTAGTTACAGCTTCATTATAAAAAATTTTTCTTGGTGTTTCCAAATTCTTTCATCAGTTGTCCAAGTGCGATACAGATTCGGACTGCTTTTTTATTTTATGCAACACAGTTTTACAGTAGTATGCTACATGACCAGCTGAGATAAGTCTATGTTATTCCTTTGGCTTTTGTGGAGCTACCATGACCTACATGAGCATAGGATCTAGTCCAGTACCAATTAAAAAATCAGCTAATATGCTTGAACACGATCTTCCTTATTCCTCATTGCCTCCGAGTAATTCCAAAAACTGTGAACATTAAAGTTTATACTTCTCTGTAATGGAGCAGTGTGTATTATTTACACAGGTAGCAGCTTCAGATTCAGGTAGACTTTCTGAAGGGCTAATTTATTTTAGATGTAATTATTAGACTTGAGAAAAAGGCATACAATCATCATTAAAAGAATGAATTGCTCACCAGTTCAAATTATATTAACAAAACAAGGACAAGGTAAATTTGTCATATTAATAAGCTACTGAAAGATCTTACTTCGTGGGGAAGTTTAGCACTTGTTTCTGCCTTCACCGGTCTGGCTAAGTGTGACTGACAAACCTTGCGGTGTCAGATTCTGTGTGCTTGCAACCTTGAAACCACAAGGATAAAGGTCCTAAACAGGATTACTGATGTGGTTATTGTGGTGATCAGGTATATATTACCATGGACAACAAGTTATTTTGCACTGTAACACAGATGCCGCCTCAAGAGTAGGCTAATAGCAAAGAGTGTCTTTGGCTTGTCCATGTCCTGTCACTGCTCATAGAGCCCAATTCATTAAAATTTGCTCCTGTTAGACTGTTGCAGGCAAACCTAAGACCTTCTCTCTGTCATTTGCTAGAACCCGTGTGAGTCATTCAAAGCTGTATATTTTGTTTCTATGTTGAATGTTTAGGGAAACATTCAGACTTCAGCCCATTGCCACAGGGATGCAGCTCTTTTGATCAATGAGAGGTGTACCCATGTAATAATGAAAGGCAACCACTCTTAATAATAGCAAATCACTAAGGATTAATGTTTATGAATTTTTTTTCTTGGTTTCTTTCTTGGCTTGTTTCTCCAAGGTCTCATTGTCTCATAAAACCACATAAAATTTGATATAACAAAAATATTATATTATTGTGTTGTTAAGTCAGGAGAATAACATGCTTCTCCAATTTATCTTTGAATTATAGCTGGTCTCAACAGAGTAAGAGAGCATCATTTAAGCTTTGGAAGTCATGACACCTCTCCCTGTTCTTTTCCTCTTCTACTTAGAAGTATTCTTAACTTCTGAAATTCCTGCAAAACCTTGGCTTTCTGCATCAAAACCTGAGTGGACAGATATATTAGCTGTACAGTAAATGACATGGATTCAGGACAAGAAATAGCTATTGAAGAGCATTTGCTGGTAATTCTGTGTTGCTTTTGTTGAAACTAAAATTTTCTGATCAAATTTCTGCTGGGGAAGGTTTCTGAGGTTCTTCATAGAATTTTGTCACGACCCAGGCTGGACAGACCAGGGAGGGGTCGTGGTGAGTTCAGAATTCCCTCAGGCTAAATTAAGGTGAAACGACACCAAATGATCAGTTAAACATTTTATTCATGGCAGAAGCAAACTGAACTTGGGAGGAATAACAGTAGATGGCGGGGTTTCTCTCAACAGGAACTGGCATGAAACTACCTCAGTAAACCGTGTAACCCGTGGTAACCATATACATCAATGCAGGGAAGAAGGAGAGCCCTCCCGTTGAGTCATGAGGTTCAGAGCAGACCCCCTTGCTTTCCAGACTCCTCCTCAGAGAGGAGCCTAGGGGCAGCTGGATCCACTCTTAGTCCCAGACTTGGTCAACGGTTTATGTCTAAAGGGATGAGGTGTAGGGATTATGGAAAAGGAGAGAGAGAAAGATTTCACCAGTCCTGGGTCCAGCATTGGTCCAGTCAGCCTAGGGGTCCAGTCCTGGTGTGCTTGCGCACCCGGGGCTTCAGTTTGTGTCCTTTTATCATCCTTGCCCCTCCTTTGGGCGGGCACTTGAACTCATTAGGCTAATTAGGTGTCATGTATGGTTTGTGATTTCAGCTATATCCACAGCTCATATTAAATATGGGGAATGGAAAATTTGGCCTAAACTGAGTTATCTTCTTCAAATAAGGCCATCTCTTCTGTGTTCAACTACACGTTGGCTGTGTAGTTCAAATGACCTTACTTATGTTAATGATGTGTTTTATAGATTGCCTTCTGAGAGCATTCAGCAGGGGTTGGGAATGGTATGCAATTCACAATTAGGTTAGTTTCAGAGCACCACTTCATATTACTCATGATACATACCTTTGCATACAAAACATCTGAATCACAGTTATATTATTGCTATTTATTTGCAGTAATGCCTACACTGTGCTTCCTGTTTTCCAGAGACTTGCCCAATTTTTGCTCTGAGCAGCTTAGAGTGTAATACTGAGCAGAGGCGTAATGGGGCAATTTGCAAGAGTTGTTTACAGGAAATCAATGGCTCACTGTAAGCAGAAGAGTATAGCAGAGGGCTTAAGTGGAATAGGGCTAAAGGTCTTGGGGCTGAGCTAAGGGAGCTACCCCATGCACAGTGGAAGCAGACACAGGAGAGAATCAGATGAAAATATAGTAGCATGGATGAATGAATGGATGAACTGCCATATTGGTAAGCAGAAATTGGTCACATTCTGGCATTGTGCAGTCCACAGCTTTTCTCCCTTAGTGCAGTGGCATTTGGTGTACAATCAGAGCTGCAGTATCCAACTGATGGTACCCAAACTAACAAATGCTGGGTTGTCATGTGAGGGGTGGCTGCCAGCTTGGATGATAGATACTGAGATTGAACAGGGGAACTTCCTCCAGAGCTGAAAGCCTGAGATGCTGCACTGGAGCTGAACAGGAAAGCCTCAGCAGCAAGAGGTGTAACAGATTCCTCTTCTGCTGATAGCACTAGAATTCACACTGCAACACATCCTCATTACTGTGGTTGCCAATTATCTTCTGAAGGTAAAGATTTTCATTTCAAGTTTTTCAATTTTCAGCAACTTGAATAAATGATTCTTTTGATTTTCATTTAAACGCATGGTAGTAAATCCACATAAAAATATGTAGCAGTTATAATACCTGTCCCTGCTTAAGAAAAATGCAAATTAATGTGATAGGTTTTTCACTAAAAAAAGATGTCATGATTAATTCTTAAAAATTCATTGAAAATCAAGAGTTGTCTTATCTGGTCTAAGTTTTGGTTTAGGTTATAGGTTGGATTAATATAGCATGCATTTTTATATACTAAACACAGGATATTATCTGTGCTGTTGTTTCTTAATGACATAGATCTAATTTATGAGTTTATTCTGTATGGTTAGTAATTTACAAAATGCAGAGGAATACAAGATACCTATTAGAAACAGTTATCTATGTTTTCACAGAAGTAAATATTTTTAACTGTTTTTTTTCTTAAAATGCAGTCCTTAGCCTTACATTAATTAATTTTTATTAACACTATCAAACTCTCTCATATAAACCAATGAAATACCCATTACACATCTCTGAGTGTATATGTAAATAATATAATAGTGGCAGGCATCGTTGTTCTGCAGTCAGGCATTGTGTTGCAATTGAGTTTTCTTTATTAGAGGGAAGATATGTCATGATAATAAACAGCAGATTTCACTGCTTTAGGAGCAAATGAACTGTACTAAGGATTCAGTCACTCTTCTCAGTAAGAGAGAGTTGGAAGGGAAGAGGAAAGCTGGCATGGTTAAGAGGTCTTGGATTTAATATTCTGTGTCACTATACATGGACAACTCAAGTTTTTCTATGTTTCAGACACTCCACCTGGCGGGTATTCGGTTTACCTATTTCATTGTATTATAGTGATAAATAGGTTATTAATGCACAAAGGAGCTTTAAGAGTCAGAGAGAAGACAGAGAGGACAATGCATCATGTTTTAAACCGCAAAGTATAACTGTTGTATTGAGCACAAAGAAAGAAAGTGCACCCTGCAGATTTTTCTTGCTTTAGTCTTCAGCATCCTGTTATACTATTTACTGAATTAAAATACAAACAAAAAAACTAAACAAATCTGAACTTCCTAAGTTAAGTGAGTTTTTATTGAGCCACCATCATGGAATATGAATGATCTTAGGTCATGAGTCAGGATCCATATTTCATCTATTGTCACTGGTGCCTCATGACCCATACCCTTGTTCATGCCTCATGTCACACTTCAGTCAGCTCAAACTTCACTAGCCCTAATCATAGTACATGGATTCTGGGGTGATGGTTGGAGGAGAAGATAGATACTTGTTTGGACCTCACAGGTTGAAAGTATACCACCTACCATAGTATATTCCTCCCCCATCCCCCTTTTTGGTAGGATTTAGCCTAAATTATCCTATATAAAAACAGAATTGACAATTTTATGTTTGAACTTGTATACTTCTTTTTTTAAAGGAGGGACTTATTTTTATAATTCTGAAAAAATGAAAATATTGTGGTCTCAAAAAAATAGATTTGTTGCTATACACTTTTCTGCTAAACATTATTGGAATGGATAGCAGGTTATTTTCAGCAGTCTTTCCAAAGACTTGTTAATTCACAGCATGTTCAGAAAAAATACTGAGTGACTGACTTTGACATTCCAGTTTTTCTATTTTAGATAAGCATATGGTAAGTCTAATGAAAGATTTGAGAGGAGAGAATAATTTTTGTGGTTAGTAATTTTGCTCCAAGTTCAATTAAATTGTGCCATGAGATTAAGATCATGCTTAGATATATGAAGTGACTAAACTGAGTGTATTTTGCTTACCATAACTTTGTGATATAAAAGTATTAATTAGTTATTGATTGACTCTACTATTTCCCTATATTACATTGTCAAGTATATGTAATACTTTATAATAAAATTTCCATGCTGAAACCACTTGAACTTTTAGTATATAGAATCTGGTGATGAGTTAACAGTTTGTGTAATCTTTCCATAAATACTTCAGTTGTTTTTCCTCCTGGTATATCTGCTTTGGGAAAGGTCCTAACACTGAAATAGCCGCTTAAAAAAACCCACATAATTTTTCTTCAGGAAGTACTAGGAAGTTAACATAATTAAAACATAGAAACACATAAATACATCACCACATTATACAGAAAGGAAAATGTTATGGTGAAACCAATGTCAGTAGGAATAAAATACTCAAAATTTTAATTCTTTCATTCAGGAAGTTAGATCTTCACTTTGGTTTGCATCAGTCTGCATTTCATTGAGGTTCATTGATTGTTTAATTATTTTGTGTAACTAAGGACAGAATTGGGCCTCCTTCCTTTTAGATTTCAAATCCTATTAATCATTGCTGTTTCTTTAGTGTCAATTATATTCTCAGCCTTCTTGAACTCCTGATGCTGTCCTATGGAGCAGTCCTTATTCACAGTTTCGAAGACTGGGTACCTGAAGTACTCAAACTCCTGTATAGGCACAAAAGAGAAGTTTGATTTTTTGTAAATTTGGAGAACATGTAACTTCCATCAGTTACTGGACATTGCAGGTACTTGGCATCAAAGAAAATGTAGTACAAAACAAAGGATTGTAGTACAGCCATCTTAGCCAAAATTGTGTGTCATTACAGATCATATTTTCATCATTCTGAAGATTAAAAAGGAAAAAAATGAGAGAAAAAAATCATATGTTCCACACATTAATTTGCTGCCTCCACTCATCAGTAAAGGTCACTTTGAAACCCAAAGCACATTTCAGTGCTTCTAGGACTGAATATAATTTCCAGGTTTAAGTAGTGAGTTCTGTCATCTTCTAAAATTGCTGTTTGTGATGGCAGATGTTTGGAAAAGATTTGTTTAAGACATAACACTTAGGGCAAGTTTACAAAAAATCTTTCTACCATAATAGGAATAGTAGAACATATATGTTTTATTTTGTTATACACATATGGTCATATTACATATATATATATTTATACATTTGTGTATACACACAGAAATATGCACCTATGTGACTATATTGTTTACAAATTAGTGAACACTACTACTACTATAAAACCACTATTATGTGACAGTTAGAAGACTGGGAAGAAATGGGATAGAGCTGCAGTAGAATATGGTGGCTTCCAGGAAGCTGCATCTTAGTTTTACTGAATTTTAAATTAGAGAAGAAATTGCACAGTGTATAAGTTAGAGCAGAATTGTTGTCATCAAACATCTACTGCTCCAATGTAGTCAGTGCTGCACTGTAGGCAGTGAAGCCCTTTGAAAGTTATTCACACTCAATTTGTTTTTAGACTGTTCTTTGACTGCATATAAGCCCAATGTCTGATTCTGTAGTAGCTAGTGCTTTAATCTAGCTCTGATTATAATTATACTTGCTACAGATTTTACAGCTGGTCATTTTTCTGCTTCCATTAGACTGTACTTTCTTATTCCTTTATGATGTATTAAGACAGAATAACTCTGATTACTGGAAAAATACCTGTAGTTAGAAAATCACAGCTGAAGAATAACACTAATTATAGTACATCATATGGAGATCCAAATCCTGCCTTTAGAAATTATAACAGTATGTTTTATTTTATTGAAATATTTGCATTCAAAACTTTCCAATAACCTATGGCAATCATTCTGCCTGGTAATACATATAAGAATTACAGAATGTTTTTGGAAAGAAAGGTGCATTTCAATCAGGCCTTCTACCTTAACTGGTCAAAATCTTTTCATTCTGTTTTTTTTGGTACTTGATTTGACCTCTTCTGATGACATTGCAGTTTCAGGTCTGATAGAATTGTCCGCCTTTACTTGATCAGCATAAATGGTTTTGGTAATTAACCTTGCTAAAAGGTTAATTAATTTACTAATTATATGATCTAGGATTTCTGCCTTTGTAAACATACATTTTGTTATTTAAAAGAAAAACAAGCGTGGATATAATGTAACTAACTATTAGAGCTACAGAACCAACAAGTCTTTTTTCTCTAATTGTACTCTGCTTGAAAAATTCATGTTATTGGATCCCATAATCCATTGGTTCACTTGCTGATTTAAAAAATAAACCAAAGGAAAATTAAATCAGTAGTGTAAAATTAGAAACTGAGTTTCTCAGAAAACTGAGAAATCTATCTGCTTAGATTCTAAAAAGATCTGTTGTATTTGGGTGATGTAGTAGAAGCAAATCTTCAAAATAATTGCACAAATTCTCAGGTGTAAAGTGATATAGCATCTCTTGTGCCTTTGTGTATGTTGTGCTCTAAGTTTGTAAATGTGAACCAGAAGATAGCCTGGGCACTTGGAGTCAGGTCCACCATATCCAACAGTCCCTTCCAGACAATGTTTTTATGATTCTGTTACTCCATGGATTTCTACAACCTATGGCCTAGTACCTATTTCTGGTGAGAGTTATTCTATACTTTTGGCCAGTAATTCCTTGATGGATTTGATTTAATCCAATTACCTGCTGTAATGAAATTTTTCACACAAGCATAAACTTCGGTAAAAGTTCATTTTGGATAATTCAGCATTTTCCAATGAAATAACATTGCATCAAAAATCAAAACTGGCATTATTATTTCTTCAGATAATTTACCACTAATATTGTGGGAGAATTTGTGGGAGAAATTGTGGGAGGACGAAGGAAACTGCACAAGGCACAACTGTTGTTGTAAGTTTGCTAACTCCACAAAGGCACAATTATTATGAGCTTGCTGAAGAATGCACAAAAAGTAGAACAAGGTCGGGCGTACGTGACTGATAACAGGAGGGCGACGTGACTGAAGACAGTGCAAGACAGCATGCAGGCGGAGGAAACTATTCGCGTGATTAGAGGACTTTATGCAATTAGACTATTGTTTAAGCGCGTGAACGGCACATGTTAACCAATCAACAAATGGCTTATGCGTGAGTAGATACTAGAAACATATATAACCGAGTGTTGCGCAGTTAATAAACGGAGAAATCGTTTGATCCACAGTATCTGTGTTAGTCCGTTTTCTCCCCAGGGCGAGTCCCTGGCGATGTGTCGTTTTCCCTAGATTGTCGCAGCGGAGATAGTGCGACAAATATAATGAGTATTTTTAGTGAATTTTATTTGATCTTTTTTCCCCATGGGGTCATATTATTTACTGTCTGTGAGTAGTCAGCAAACTGTTATTCATATGTAACAGTTAAAATGGTCATCACTTGTAAATGATAAAGCATCAGCAGTTTCACATTCTTTTCATAAATTTATAAACACAAAGTGTTAGTTTTACAAATTATGTTAACCCTCAACTCTCTTTACCTAAGTCTAAAAAAAATCAGATTTCCTTAAAAGTCCAAGAAGTAATGTTTGTTCATCTAAGATTTTTATCCCAGAATGTGATTACCATACTAGTCCTCATCCAGCAAAGCACCTGAAAGCCTGAATTCCTGTTGGAAGTTACTTCTCTGTGTGGGGACTTCTAGACTTTTTTTTTTTAAAGTGCATCTGCCTACCTATGCATTTATGAAGTTTGTCATATACTTGTGAAGATCTGGTTCTAGATTCCCTTGCCAAGTTCCATAGGCACTTGTCTACACATGAAGGAATAGGGTTTGAAGTTTTACATCTTGCTGATGCTTTTTGAAATATAAATATAGGAGGAAAAATTCCTAGTTAGTATCCTTCTTCTTTTGATACATGTTCTTTGCTTCACTTATTGCTCCATTTTTGAAGAAACTCTTGAATAGACTAGAATAGTTCAGTTGGAAGGGACCTACAACGATCATCTAGTCCAACTGCCTGACCACTTCAGGGCTGACCAAAAGTTAAAGCGTGTTGTTAAGGGCATTGTCCAAATGCCTCTTAAACACTGACAGGCTTGGGGCATTGACCACCTCTCTAGGAAGCCTGTTCCAGTGTTTGACCACCCTCTCGGTAAAGAAATGCTTCCTAATGTCCAGTCTGAACCTCCCCGGCACAGCTTTGAACCATTCCTGTGCGTCCTATTACTGGATACCAGGGAGAAGAGCTCAGCACCTCCCTCTCCACTTCCCCTCCTCAGGAAGCTGCAGAGAGCAATGAGGTCACCCCGCAGCCTCCTTTTCTCCAAACTAGACAAACCCAGAGTCCTTAGCCGCTCCTCATAGGACATGCCTTCCAGCCCGTTCACCAGCTTTGTTGTCCTCCTCTGGATGCATTTGAGTACCTTAACATCCTTCTTAAATTGTGGGATCCAGAACTGCACACAATACTCAAGGTGAGGCTGCACCAACACTAAATACAGTGGGATAATCACCTCTTTTGACTGGCTGGTTATACTGTGTTTAATGCACCCCAGGATGCGGATTGCCCTCTTGGCTTCCAGGGCACACTGGTGGCTCATATTGAGCCTGCTGTCAACCAGCATCCCCAGATCCCTTTCTTTCTGCAGGGCTGCTCTCAAGCCACTCCTCTCCCAATTTATACTTCTGTCCAGCGTTGCTTCATCCCAGGTGCAGAATCTGGCATTTGGACTTGTTAAATTTCATGCCACTGATTGCCCAATGCTCCAGTCTATCCAGATCCCTCTGCAAGGCCTTTCATCCCTCGAGAGTGTCAACAGCACCTCCCAGTTTAATATTGTCAGCAAACTTGCTAATGGTGCATTCAGCTCCTGCATCCAGATCATTGATAAAAATATTGAACAGAACTGGCCCTAGGATTGAACCCGGAGGAACGCCACTGGTGACCAGTCACCAGCCAGATGTAGCCCCATTCACTACAACCCTTTGAGCCCTGTCATTCAGCCAGTTCTTCACCCAGCGCACCGTGAACCTGCTCATCTCACAGTGGGACAACTTGTCCAGAAGGATGCTGTGAGGGACACTATCAGAAGTCTTACTAAAATCCAGAAAAACCACATCCACTGCCTTCCCTTCATCCACTAGGTGGGTGACCCTATCATAGAAGGATATCAAATTAGTTAATAAATATAGATAAATAAATATATATTTCTTTGTTGTTGAAACTGCTGTTGTTCATCACTCTTTAGGGAAAAAAAAAAAAAAAAGATATTGGATTTTCTAGCAAAATTTCACCAAAGTTGACACTAAATACTAGTTTTGAGCTTTCCTAAATGTTTTGTAAGATCATAAGGATGACTATATTGCATCAGACCAAAGGTCCAGCTAGTCCAATACTTTCTCTGTGATGGTTGCCAGT
The DNA here is from genome assembly GCF_900496995.4 of Aquila chrysaetos chrysaetos. Taxonomy (NCBI): domain Eukaryota; kingdom Metazoa; phylum Chordata; class Aves; order Accipitriformes; family Accipitridae; genus Aquila; species Aquila chrysaetos. The sequence continues at coordinate 4,375,532 of NW_024470321.1, read as the reverse complement.
AATAGATGCTTAAGAAAAACGGCTGAAGAACAGGTAAGGGTATTTCTACATAAATACACTGTAAATGCTACCTGTCTTTTAGTTCGTCCAGGCATGTGAATTTGCACGCTCACACCTACCTACGTGCCTATGTTTTTCTCACAAAGGTTATAGTTTGTACAGGAAAATCTGTTGCAACCTAGTTGGCAGGTGACAAGTATGCTGAAGTTGTATTGTCTTCAAGAGGTTGGAAAGTAAATCTCTAAATATTTAAGGCCTAAGCATGCAAATTATTTAGGCATTTAAAAACAGAGTGCATCCAATAAATCCCCCTAAATATATTTAGTACCTTTATATGTTTGTACTTTGATAAAATCAGGATCCAACTTAATGAGCACTCTTTTTGAAGACTTTTGTCAGAGGTGTTTACACCTAGGGCCAAATTCTTATGTAATGAAAACTTATATAGCTTATTTATATCCATGTGATGTTATAATACTTTAAAAAAAGAAAAATAAACATCCAAACCCATGAAATAGCTTTGCACTGATCAAGGAAGTAACATCACTGTGTTTTGTTTAGGGTTGCATCATGAACTGTCTCTGCTTACAGATTGTCAGTGGGAGTGTTCAGCTTAAAATGATACTGGAAACTTATCTGTTAAATAAAACTTGCTAATTATTTCAGGATTTCTTTGAACAAAAACCTATGGGAACAAAATGTGACCATTTCTGAGAGAGTAATAGGATGAGATAATGTGTTTTTAATTCTCCTTCCTAAATTAACATATATACCCATAATGCTGGTACTGATACCAGCTACTGTACCACATCTAATGCACAGTGACCAGGACTTCAAAATATCTGCCACATGTAAAAAGACTGAATTTCTCATTACTAATAAAAACCAAGAAATATTAATAGGTCTGGCAATTATGCTTTCTGGTGAGACTGTGTTCTTCTCAAAAGTTTGAGTTTAAAATTACAAAGAGTTCATTAGAATTGCTAAATATGATTATACATATACTAAACATATCTCTCACCCAGTCTGAGCTAAAAAAGAAGAGAGATTAGGGGCCAAATTATAAAGCAACTTAGCTGAAATCTAGTTTGATTATGCCACTTTATGCCAGAACTCCCCATGAAGAGAATGCAAGTATAAGGGCACTGTACTTGAAATAATGTAAGATTCATAGATTAATCATATCTGACATATTTAACTTCTTTTTACAACTCTTTCTTTAATAATTCACACTCAAACTGGAACAACATAAAGGTCATGGTTGGTTGATGTGTGTTAAACTATGTCAACTGCTGAGATGTTTTCAGGGTAAATAAATATTTCCTTGTCAGAATCACCTGTGCTCTCTTAAATCACATTTCTCTCATGAAATACCAGGACATGAGTGAAGTGTTCTAGGTATAAACTTTTGATATTACCAGGCACGGTGTAGGGGTATTTACTAACTTACTGACAAGCAAGAGAACATAGAGGCATTTAGTTTAAATAATATATTTTCCAGAATCATATAGTAGATTATATTCTTGTTTCTATTTGGCATCTTTAACCTTTTTTTCCTTTTTGAATAGATTCTAGCAGTGCTTATGGCTTATCTAAGAATTGCATCTTGTTTTGATGAGACTTTTTTTCTTGATAACTTCAATACAATTTAAGATTCCCAAAGTTAATAGACAAATCCTATCTAGATGTAGATAATTCTAGCAGCATATTGATGATAAAGGTATCTTTTTGTTATAGAGGATGTGTCCTCTTAATTTTTCCATGGGGAAACTAAAATAATTAAAAGCCAAAAAAATAGATTTTCTGGAGTCTTGTAAGAGTTGTTAATTAAAGATCAGCTTTGAAAGAACTAGAGAAAATTATTCAAAGTCTAAAAGTCTTGGAGTCAGATTTTTGGTCTTTCATGAATCACCTTTGTGTCATAAGCTGTCTGGATGTAGCAGTGGACTCCCATGCTGTAAAAAAACTTCCAGAACCTGATGGCTGACATAATCTGTCCTGTTCCACCTGTCTCCATCTTTCCCTTTAACACAGAAGCATTTTGGATAGGTTCATCTGAATGTGTTGAAGGTGGCAGAAGAACTGACCTGGAACATGATGTTCATTAATGATTCTGGCCAACTGACCATGCTGTATAATACCTATCATTGCAAACCTAAATTACTAATCACTACAATCAGACCCAAGAAAAAGCTAAGATGATGGGGAATTCAAAGATCTCACCCACAGTCACATATTAAGGGAGTATTTGGTGATGACAGACTGTTGGAGAGTAAAGGAGTTAAAAGTGGAAGAAAAGAGAGTTTGATGGAGACTGTCCTGCAAACACAGCTCTCGGTAGTTCTGTGTCAGGGGAGGGAACAGCTCCCTGAAAGGCATGAAGGAACTGCATTGCCAGTGGAGAAAAGGTGGTGGTATTGTGTGCCTTCGATATATCACTGGTGAAGTTCTCTGGAAAGCACCAGCTGCTTTTTCAGCTAAACCATAAAATCCTAAAATACCTGCCTAAGGCATGATATACAAAGAGCTACCAGAACTTCTTTAGGTATCTTTGATGTCTGCCCCAGAAGACAATGTCTGCCACAGCCATAGAAAGAGGATACAGAAGTTACCTACAGATCACTGCGCAAGGAAAATTCCAGACAGCTCTAAAGCAACGTTATGTTGGCAAAGCAGGAGGAAACTGTTTTAGCACAGACCACACTGTAGTCTGGTACTTTTATTCTGCAGGTTTTTGAAAGCACTAAGCTGTGCCTTATACTAGTCCTCATGGAAGTTCTGAATGGGATTGAACTTCAGCCATGCCTGAACTCTTCCAGAAATATTGCATTTATAGTTTCTTGCTTAAAATAGGTAAAATGTGGCTTGTTCTGTATTGCAGAATGTTTCTTTTCCTTTTTATAGGTAATTGAGATTTAAAACATTTTTATGTAAAAAGCATGAGTTGATAGTAATTCTAATGAGCCTTTAAACATGTTTTGTAAACTTAATATTCTGCACAGAAATGCATTCTTTTACTTCTGGAGAGGTTTGGAAGGTTATTAATGTTTAATAGGAACATTCCTGTAACTTGTTCTAAATGAGAGAAACTTCACTGCAGATTTAAACACAGGGATTTATCACAAGGAAAAGCAGAGGTGGAGAGAGAGAGTTTCTGGCAAGAGTGCTTGGTTTATGGCTTTAAAAGATCCTTTGTACCTCTAATTCATTTTTCTCTTGGAGTTGGACAGTTGCAAAACTGTGCCCGGAACAAGAATGTGCTAAGCTCGGTGGTGTCATGAGGAAAGACTTATGTTCATAGCTCTCAATAGCTAAGAGGTACCGTTACCTAATCAGTGGACAAGGATTTGCATAATATTGTAACATGATGAAAGTATTATGCAAATTTTTGCAGTGCAATGAGCCACTAACATAGAACTATTATCAAAATGGCTGGTCAAACTTTTCTCTATCTATGGAGCCCACCTCATCCTGAATAATAAGGGCAAGTTAATGAAATATAAGTAATGAATATTAATAGAGAAAGCTGTCTTCAACACACAGAATAGGTCAGAATTACAAGGGAGAGAGAAAGCTGAAAGCTTATTACTCATATTTTATGAATAACAAGTTCAAGAGAGTAGTTAATCCAACAGATTTATAAGTATATAATCAAAGTACAGAAATGGGTAAGAGGGAGAAAGGTACTGTGGCATTCCAATACACCTGGGCATTGCTCTCTGTTTATGTGATAGAGTCAAGCTGACTGTTAAGTCTTTGAATTTATATTTTAGCTCGGTGTTTTCTCCCATCTCTGCTAAATGAAAGGCAAATGCCTTTAAAAAATGGTGGAAGATCAGACAAAGATGTAAAAGCTTTAGCACAGCTGTTTAAAAAAAAAAAAAAACAAAAAAAAAAAAAAACAAAACAAAAAAAAACCAAAAAAAAAACCTACCACATTTGTCATAGGGCAAGAACACACCTATTTTTAGGCTACCAAGCACTTTGTGGAATGAAGAGCCAGTTTGAAACACCATCAAGTTGCAAATACCTTTAGCAGTCACCAAAGCCAAGTGTTTAGTGTCTGCTTCATCTATGGATGAAACAGCTCTGCTTCTTATTTTCCTAATAGGCATAAGTCTCACAGCATTAGGATTGACTTTGTTGCAACCTATCCTCATCCCACTGTAAGGATGATGACCACTGTTCATTAACTTTCAAAGGTACCAAGTAAATTCCTGGAGGTTAAGGAGACTTTCTGTCAAGTTTGAAGATTGTCCATAGTGTGTTTGAGTGTCAGGTTTCTAAGATTACCATTCCTTCTAATGTTATTATAGATCTAACATTCCTTTGTGTCCCTTTCACTCAAAAGCAGGTTGTTCTGATCATTCCAAGCTTTGCCAGAATTCAGTGTCAGGTGTCAGCATTTCAAAACGATTTTGGTTTTAGTGAAAGTTTTATTCTTAATACAGTGATTTCAGTCCATATTAAATGCCTTTTGTTTTTTCCTTATGCACTGGGCCACATTTTTGGTCTCTAACTACAAAGATTAAAAAAAAAAAAAAAAGTTGCTGTTCTTGTACAATCACAGGACTCTGGGAGCAGGAGCTTTAAAAAGGAAATATGACAAATCTAAGAATATCACATGGTTTTCCAGTGCTGCTTCCTATATGGTAATAGCTGCCTGTAGAACAAAGATACTTATCATAGCTTTGCTGGTTTTGTTTGTATATAACATTTTTTCAGAATGGCTCTCTGTTGTCTCATTTTTTTTCCCTGAAAATATGAGGAAATTTGTACAGTCTGATTTACAAGTAATTAAAAATAATACAAATATAAAGTTATTCAACTGATTTTTCCCTAGCTGTAGTTACAAGCTGGGCTCCAATACTAATTTGCCTTTTAATTTTACTCAGAAAAAAATACTTGCATTATTATATGAACTGCAAATTAGAATATTTTGTAAATTCATGATTTCCACTATACATTTTTGGAGCTGTACTTAATGTTTAATTCTGCAACACTCTTCATAAAATAAAAGAAAAAAGATATCTTGAAAGTAAAACCTGAGCCTTTCCAGAAAGAGAAATCCTTCTCAAGACCTAACATCAAGTTTGGTTAAAATATAAAGTGTTGCTTTAATTAATCTATTTTACTTTTGAAGAGAATGCCAGGTCTGACTGATCTGACAGGTGTTTTATAAAGTATGTTCAAAGATGGGGAAGAAGGACCAGAGGAATTGATCCTCACCTCCCCCAGAGCAGGACAGGCCACAATCAAAGCGAAGACAGGACAAGGAGAAAGCTGTAGTTTGTGACAGGGAGAGAGACCTGCACTAAAATGGCAGAGGGGCTCAAAACACGTATCCAGAACAGATGACAGCTGAGGTCAAGTTATGCTGGGCTAGAAAGGAGACAGTGATACCGTGGCTTTGCTAAGCTTTGTGCTTTAGGAAGGTATGGTAGCTGGACTGCAGAGAATGAAAGTTTTATGCAAGTCTTAAAGGAGAGAGAAGAAAGAACAGGAAAAGAGGAAAATAGAAAATGTAAAAGGAAATGAACTTCAGGCACGGTCACCAGCTGCATGGATGGAGTGAGAGGAAGCAAATCTGGCAGTAAAGTACTTTTACAACTCTGACTGGGACTTTCTGGGAGCCAAACTATCCCTCTAGGGTAAGCTCTGCCCCACCTTCTGCCTGCCAGGACAGCCCTTCCAGGCCCATTTTACTAGCTGCATTTGGAATAATGCCTCTCCCTGCTGCTCCAGCCCCAACTATTTCCAGCTGGCCCCGCCATGCTCCCATATCCCTCCCATACGATGAATGAACTGTCAGCTGTGACTTTTGGGGTGAGTTCTAAGGACTAGCATACAGCTCTAGCAGATGTGTATTGGCAAGCTGAGTAGCTGGCTTTTCAAGCTCCAAATGTTTTTTTAAATATAAATATATATATTTCTACAAACACATGCACGCATGCACACATGCTTACACACATATGTATATAAAAGAACAGAATTCCAGGGAAACCAAAGCCATGAGAAGACTGGAAAGAGCTGCTGACAGGAGATAGGTACATAAGCAAAGACTGAGTTGGCAATATGCAGTGTTACATCTTTTTGTGCATACATTAGCTAAAGAAATTGTTTTGAACTGTGTTTTCCATTCCTAGTTGTAAATGTTCATATGTCTGTGTTTCTATGTGCCTAACACTTTCTGTTGGAAGTGCTGTTTGTTGAGAAACAGTGCTCCCAGGATAGTCAGCTCCTCCTGTTCCAGCAGCTTTCCTCCCTTTCCTTTCTTTGTGCCCTGCCCAGTTGCTTCTGCTATAGACCCACAGCTGCTCTTCCTGGGTGGCTAGCAGCATGGGTTTATCCCTGTCCACCCCTGGTCTCAGAGGTTTCTTGTAGAGGTTGTCCTTTGCCCCTCCCTGAACAGCTCTCTTACTGGTTTTTTTTGTTTGTTTGTCATACTTTTCTTTTATCCTTTCTTCCCTAAGATCCCAGAGATCCCTGAGGAAGGATCAGACATGTCTTTTGTGTTGCTCTGAAAAGAGCTGGTTTAGATTTTCATTCACTTACTGCCTCAAGTCCTTTTATGTATCAATAGGAGAAATTAGAAAAATATAGTCTCTTTGATGGAGTATATAAATAACCTTTGGGAAGCAACAGCAGGAAAGAAACATGAAACTCATAAAGGGGCCACAGTTCTTGATTGCTGTGCCAATTTTGTTTACCTTAACAGAAAATTTTGAGCTGCAAAGTGAGAATTCACCCAATTCACATTTCTAACTTTATCTTTCTGTTTGCCTGTCTTCAAATGTTGTGGATGTGCAGCAGAGATATAAACGCTGTCCAATAAATCCTCCTCTACTGCTGCCATTTTTTTGGCACATAACAAGCTGTATTGTGATATGAGTAAAACTTGTACTGTGGGGAAAGGGATCTAAAATGATATTTGTATGTTTAGCATACAGGACAGAAATGCAGAGGCACAGAGTCACCTGAGTGCAACAAAATCAGTTTGTGTTTTGCAGACTGAATTCCTTCATGACAGGCTCATTAGAAGTTCTTGCTGCCAAATGCTGTTTGCTTTCACCTTCAAAACTGTCTGCATTAAAAATGAGTAACTCAACTTGGAAGTTATCTACATAAAGTATTGTTCCTGTCAGTGGTGCAGTGCTAGGCAAGGGTGGGAGGGAGAGCACACACTCAGCAAGTGAGTTCAAGAAGGGCCTGATTTAACGTATTGCTCAAAAACACTGGTGTAGTCTAAGCTAGTATGACACATTCTGGATGAAGTCTAGCTTAGCAGGACTTGACAGTAAGGAGGATTTACTTTTGCTAAATTAACTCAGCTAATCATACTTTGTAAGCCTAAATAGTTATTATTTTCAAGATTACTATCAGAACCTTGGTTTCTCTGTTTTGTGTTTTGAAACTTCCAGCCCCATAAACTCTTAACTTCGTGTGGAATATGGGTTCTTCTAGAATCAGCTAGCTCGCTATTTCTAAGCATTTCTACTTGCACAGATGGCTATTACATTATATCTCTGTTTCTCTGTGAGCATTGTTGTCAGCAGTTGGTGCATTCCCCATACACTAAGGCCTTCAGTGGTATGGCAGTTACGTGTTAATAATGAGAATCTGTAGGAAATTTCCCATAATGTTATTAAAGGGTGGTTTCAAGGGAGAAGCACATGACAAAAACCTGGTTCATGTGGTTACTGTAAAAATAACTAGTGTATCTTCACTTTAAGCTTTATAGTACTGTCAAATTCACAGCTTTAACTTAAATGAACAGCCAAGGTAATCTAGAATTATCTATCTCCAGATCCTATTTGATACACATATGAGAAAGGACAGTTGGCCAAATATGTACCAGATTGCTATCTTCACCCTGAGCCAGAAATAGATATTTTGTACTCAATCTATACCTCTGCCATTCCTCTTTCACTGCCTACAGATATACATGCCCTATTCAAGATCTTTACTGGTCCTTTTGGCTATCAAATTTCTGGCAAAAAGAAATGAATTTTTGTAATATGAAATCATACATATCAGAATCTGGAGCATAAAAATGTTTGCAAATACCTAATTTCAATCATAGGTGAAAGAATTAAGAAAAAAAACAACCCAAACAAAACACGCTAGAGACATCAGAGCACACAAGACCAAACTGTGCATGTCTCATAGTCTTCCAAATACTCAGGACCACAGGCTATTAGCCAGCATGCTGCATGCAATGCTCAGAAGCTGGGTAATTTCTAAAGTACTATGTCCACTAAAGCTCATTGTTTTGTGATTTAATATTTAAAATCTGGTGCCTATTAAAAAAGATTCACTAAGATAGGATAGGATCACCTAAACAGAAGCTAATAGAAGAATTTATGAAAGTGAATATATTTAATTAAAAATATTCCTTGCAGCTGCTGAGACCCTTTTTGTTTTGATTAAGTTTTGTAAAATACCCCTTTTTGTCTTCTGTGCATGGAACTTTTCATAAAGCATTCCCTCACTGCCATTCATTCCCTTCTGCTTTTTGCTTTTCCACTCTACTTCTTTAATGAACAGTTAGTTGTCCTTATCAGACATTACCTACATGAATGAAAAGGCCCCCAAAATGATCTGTGTGTCTTGTTTTCTGCCTATCAAAGATGGAAATGAACTGCCTTGGTTAAAATGCCAGTCAATAACATGTCAAATTTTATTCTTCCTCAGGCTTATTTTATTTAGTTTGCTTAGAAGTAAACATCATTCAGTGCAAAATACAGACATTATATTTCAGAATTTAAACCTAAAAAGATGGTCATCAGATCAATTCTATGGTCTTGCAAAAAGGACTAAGATAACATAGCAGCAGCCAGTAACCATACCTAAATTGGAAAAGGTTTTCTTCAAGTACAAACCAGTACCTGAGGATAAAAATCATAGTGATTTGCAGATATAAATATGATGGAATATGGAAATTAGTTCTTTTCTGCTCAGTTCTTCCATAAGAATAAAAGCTAATAAGCAGAGAGAAAGGCCACTTACATTGTTGCATTATCTGTTTCAAATAAATTAAATCATTGTAATAAAATATATTTAATATTAAAGTATTTGATGTTTCTAATGTGCTATTTGTCCTGACAAATGATATTTGAGTTCCTTAAAGGTCACACAAAAGGAGCTGTCTTTAGGGTATTTATGAATATATTCTAGTTAGAATACAAAGGAGTTGCTTATGAATGTGTGGAACAAAAGTTTTGACAACATTGATTACTGATATTTGGGTTCATTTCTTACATGATCATAAACACTCTACTGCAGAATTTGTATGTTAGGCCAATTAAAATTTCAGTTGCTTCCTTATAGCAAGTGAGTTGAAAATAATACCAACAGGAATGTGATTATCAACATTTGAAACTAATAAATTCCACTTTATTCATGGCCATCCATCTATGCCATACACTGAAATACCACTTTAGAAAAATCTTCTTTATTATCATCACATTAACATAGCATTAGCTACAGCCACATATTAGATGCCTGTATTGAGAGCAACCCCAAATACCTGGTTCCTTCCCTGACTGACCCAAACCAAATGCCTAGGTCCAGAAGAGCATCTCCTATCCCAAAGTCAGTCAATATTTGGATCCTCATCTGCAGTTTCATTTCCCTTTGTGTAAAATGATTTAAGAACTTTTATCTTGATTTGCCTTCCTTTACACTCATTTTTTTCCTCTGTAATCAAGAATGCCTAAGCCCATACTAACTCCCTTTAACACTGCACAGAAAGTAGTTGGTGTCTTGGATAGGAAACCTCACTGACTTACTGCTTTATTGCTAGGGCTGTTCACTCTTATCTGCAGACAGGCTTCAGTGGAAATCACCTGCAGCAAAATAAGGTTTGCTTCAGTAGCAGTGGGCTCCTGCTTGTCATACCATCATATTTCCAATCATATATGTCTCTGACAAACAAACAGATAGACACTGACAAAACTTGTTTGAAAATCATCTCTCTTCTGTACAGAAAAGCTGTATTGTGTGCTTGCTATAGGCCATATTTTCCTTCTGTCCCTCCCAGCTCTTTTCTCTACTATCAAATCAAATAAATTAAGCCAGAAAAACATGTGAGAGTAAACCTTATTTCATAAAAGAAATACAAAGAAATGGTTTTAAATAATGACAGGTGATATTTCTTCTGCTAATAAATGATTTTACTCAACATTTCAATGATACTTTCATCTTATTTACAGAATATGACCTACTGAGAAAAAACTGACCTCTGAGTATTAGAATATGCACAGGCTTAGCGCAAGAGTCTTAATACCTTAATATTCAGTAATACCACCAGAAAATTTGGGAGCAGTTCTGTTAATGCAGCTATCTAACCTCCAGACCACAGTTGGTATAGGATTGGCCAGCTCAGAGTATAAGCAGAAAAAGTTTAGGTCTGTCTGGCCTTTCCTGCAAAGACATAGTCTAACCTCCTGTGGGACCTATTAGGATCTAACTTCTACATTAGCTTTCTGGCTTGGATCACTGAAACTACATCAAAGCAGTAGCAGCTGTAATCCAGAATGAACTGAATCCATATATTTTACCTAAGAACTTGTTCGGTTTCAGTAACTGGCTTTGTTATATTTCCTATTCTGCAAGTGGTTTCTGATGTATGTAGAATCTCCTTTTTTTTACTTTATTAGTTTATGAGAAGAATGATTGTTGTGGTTTAACCCCAGCTGGCAACTAAGCACCACACAGCCACTCACTCACTCACTCCCCCCACCCAGTGGGATGGGGGAGAGAATCAGAAGAGTAAAGGTGAGAAAACTTGTGGGTTGAGATAAAGACAGTTTAACAGGTAAAGCAAAAGCCGTGTGCGCAAGCAAAGCAAAACAAGGAATTAATTCACTACTTCCCATCAGCAGGCAGGTGTTCAGGAAAGCAGGGCTCCATCATGTGTAAATATTACTTGGGAAGACAAATGCCATACCTCTGAACGTCCCCCCCTTCCTCCTTCTTCCCTGTCGTGGTTTAACCCCAGCCAGCAACTAAGCACCACGCAGCCACTCCCTCACTCCCCCCCCCACCCAGTGGAATGGGGGAGAAAATTGGGAAAAGAAGTAAAACTCGTGGGTTGAGATAAGAACAGTTTAATAGAACAGAAAAGAAGAAACTAATAATGTTAATGATTACACTAATAAAATGACAACAGTAATAATAAAAGGTTTGGAATGTACAAATGATGCGCAGTGCAATTGCTCACCACCCACCGATCGACACCCAGTTAGTCCCTGAGTGGCGATTCCCCCGCCCCCACTCCCCCCAGTTTATATACTAGGCATGATGTCACATGGTATGGAGTGCCCCGTTGGCCACTTTGGGTCAGCTGCCCTGGCTGTGTCCCCTCCCAACTTCTTGTGCCCCTCCAGCCTTCTTGCTGGCTGGGCATCAGAAGCTGAAAAATCCTTGACTTTAGACTAAACACTACTTAGCAACAACTGAAAACATCAGTGTTATCAACATTCTTCTCATACCTAACAACTCAAAAACATAGCACTGTACCAGCTACTAGGAAGACAATTAATTCTATCCCGGCTGAAACCAGGACAGTTTCCACCCCTTATTCTATACCATTGATGTCATGCTCAGTTCCCATACCTTCAGTTACATCCCAGTCAATCATCATCAGCTTTTCCATCCCTTTGCGACATATAAACATTGATATATATATACGTATATATGTATGCACACAAAGAGATATCATTCCTTTAGTTTATGGGTTGTGTTCATAAAATGTTCATTGAGTTCCCAACTCTGGGCTCCATCTGTCATACCAGTCTTTCTGGGCAGGAGGGATGGTGCAAAGTCTTCTCAGTCGGCAGAGCAGGATTGGGCTTCAGTGCGGTGTGACGAGCAGGTGACACTGGACGCAGCAGGAGGATGGTGTGCACCGTTGGATTGTTGCATGCTGGAGTCAGTTCTGGTTCCATCACTACTGCGCTTTGCTCAGTTTTATCACAGTTCTTCCTTGCTTGATCTAAGTGATTCTTACTGTAGTACTATGGATATAGCATATAACAATTATAGTAATGATAACATAGAGTAGCAGGATTATATAGCAGCTAATATCATACAGTTTAATTCTGGCTATTCTCACCTAAAATCAAATCCCCTTGAGGCACACATTGGACTTCCCCATCTTTTTGCATCACCCACCAAGTGCACCCAGTTCCTTGAGCAAAAGCAATCCCACGAATGGGTTTACCTTTGCCTGAGGCAGGAGTAACCCAGACTGTCTTCCCTAACATATTTTTTATGTGCACTACAGGGACTGTATCCCCTTCTACAGTACGTAAAACTTCTGACTGGACAGGGCCACCCCGATTGGCAGGTCCTCTGGTGTTGACTAACCAGGTGGCTTTTGCTAAATGTGTATCCCAGTGTTTGAAGGTTCCACCCCCCATTGCTCTCAATGTAGTCTTTAACAGTCCATTGTATTGTTCGATTTTTCTGGAGGCTGGTGCATGATAGGGGATGTGATACACCCACTCAATGCCATGTTCTTTGGCCCAGGTGTCTATGAGGTTGTTTCGGAAGTGAGTCCCGTTGTCTGACTCGATTCTTTCTGGGGTGCCGTGTTGCCATAAAACTTTCTCTTCAAGGCCCAGGATAGTGTTCTGGGCAGTGGCGTGGGACACAGGATATGTTTCCAGCCATCCAGTGGTTGCTTCCACCATTGTAAGCACATGGCACTTGCCTTGGCAGGTTCGTGGGAGTGCGATATAGTCAATCTGCCAGGCCTCCCACTCTTTATATTTCAGCCATCGCCCTCCATACGACAGGGGTTTCAGCCGCTTGGCTTGCTTAATTGCAGCACGTTTCACATTCATGGATAACCTGTGCGATAGTGTCCATGGTCAAGTCCACCCCTCGATCATGAGCCCATCTATATGTTGCATCTCTTCCCTGATGGCCCGAGGTATCATGGGCCCACTGAGCCATAAATAGCTCACCCTTATGTTGCCAGTCCAGGTCCACCTGGGCCACTTCAATCTTGGCAGCCTGATCCACCTGTTGGTTGTTTTGATGTTCTTCAGTGGCCTGACTCTTGGGTACGTGAGCATCTACATGATGTCCTTTTACAACCAGATTCTCTAGCCAGGACGCAGTATCTTGCCACAGTGTGGCAGCCCAAACGGGTTTACCTCTGCGCTGCCAGTTTCTCTGCTTCTGTTGCTGTAACCACCCCCACAGGGCATTTGCCACCATCCATGAGTCAGTATAGAGATAGAGCACTGGCCACTTTTCTCTTTCAGCAATGTCTAACGCTAGCTGGATGGCTTTCACCTCTGCAAACTGGCTCGATTCAGCTTCTCCTTCAGCAGTTTCTGCGACTTGTCGTGTAGGACTCCATACAGCAGCCTTCCGCCTCCGATGTTTTCCCACAATGCGACAGGACCCATCAGTGAACAGGGCATATTGCCTCTCATTTTCTGGCAGTTTATTATACAGTGGGGCCTCTTCAGCCCGTGTCACCTCCTCCTCTGGCGACATTCCAAAATCTTTGCCTTCTGGCCAGTCCATGATCACTTCCACAATTCCTGGGCGACTGGGGTTTCCTATGCGAGCCCGTTGTGTGATCAGTGCGACCCACTTACTCCACGTGGCATCAGTCACGTGATGTGTAGAGGAGACCCTCCCTTTGAACATCCAGCCCAGCACTGGCAGTCGGGGTGCTAAGAGGAGCTGTGTTTCAGTACCAACCACTTCTGAGGCGGCTCGAACTCCTTCATATGCTGCCAATATCTCTTTTTCAGTTGGAGTATAGCGAGCCTCAGATCCTCCATATCCTCGACTCCAAAACCCCAGGGGTCGGCCTTGGGTCTCCCCAGGTGCTTTCTGCCAGAGGCTCCAGGTAGGGCCATGGTCCCTGGCTGTGGTGTAGAGCACATTTTTAACATCTTGTCCTGCCCAGACTGGTCCAAGGGCTACTGCATGAACAATCTCCCGTTTAATTTGTTCAAAGGCTTGTTGTTGCTCAGGGCCCCATTTAAAATCGTTCTTCTTCCAGGTCACTTGATAGAGAGGGCTTAGAATCAGACTGTAATTTGGAATATGCATTCTCCAAAACCCGACGACACCTAAGAAAGCCTGTGTTTCCTTTTTATTAGTCGGTGGAGACATAGCTGCTATTTTGTTGATCACATCCATAGGGATCTGATGACGTCCATCTTGCCATTATATTCCTAAGAACTGGATCTCCTGTGAAGGTCCCTTGACCTTACCTTCTTTTTTGGCAAAACCAGCTTTCAGAAGGATTTGGATTATTTTCTTCCCTTTCTCAAAGACTTCTTCTGCTGTGTTGCCCCATACGATGATGTCATCAATGTATTGCAGGCGTTCTGGAGCTTCACCTTTTTCCAGTGCAGTCTGGATTAGTCCATGGCAAATGGTGGGGCTGTGTTTCCACCCCTGGGGCAATCGATTCCAAGTGTACTGGACACTCCTCCAAGTGAAAGCAAATTTTGGATGGCACTCTGCTGCCAGAGGGACTGAGAAAAATGCATTAGCAATGTCAGTTGTGGCATACCACTTGGCTGCCTTTGACTCTAGTTCGTACTGAAGTTCTAGCATATCTGGAACGGCAGCACTCAGTGGCGGTCTGACTGCATTCAGGCCACGATAGTCAACTGTTAGTCTCCACTCCCCATTAGGTTTTCGCACTGACTGTATGGGACTATTAAAGGGTGAGCAAGTTTTGCTGATCACCCCTTGACTCTCCAGTTGGTGAATCAACTTGTGGATGGGAATCAGGGAGTCTCGTTTGGTGCGATATTGCCGCCGGTGCACCGTCGTGGTAGCAATTGGCACTTGTTCTTCAACCCTCAGCAACCCCACAATCGAAGGGTCTTGAGAGAGACCAGGCAGGGTAGACAGCTGTTCAATTCCTTCCATCTCCAAGGCAGCTATACCAAAAGCCCATCGATACCCCTTTGGGTCCTTAAAATACCCTCTCCTGAGATAGTCTATGCCAAGGATGCACGGGGCCTCTGGGCCAGTCACAATGGGGTGTTTCTGCCATTCATTCCCAGTTAGGCTTACTTCAGCCTCCAATGCAGTTAACTCTTGGGATCCCCCTGTCACATCAGAAATACAGATGGGTTCTGCCCCTTTATAACTTGATGTCATTAGAGTACATTGTGCGCCGGTGTCTACTAAAGCCTTATACTCCTGTGAGTGTGATGTGCCAGGCCATCGAATCCACACAGTCCAATAGACCCGGTTATCCCTTTCCTCCACCTGGCTGGAGGCAGGGCCCCTCTAATTCTGGTCAGAGTGTCCATTACTCACTTCTCGTAAAATTGGCTCAGAAGTCCCTTCAGGAGGATCAGAAATAAGATCAGCCCTTCTACTCTGTTTGGAAACTGGAGCGGCATTTTTCCTAGTAGAATCCCCTTTTGTGGTGGTTTTTCCTCGCAGCTCACGTACCCATGCATTTAGGACCGAGGTAGGTTTTCCATCCCATTTCCTTATGTCCTCTCTGTGGTCACATAGGTAAAACCACAGGGCACCTCGCGGTGTGTACCTTCTATATTCTCTCTCTTGGGCAGAGGAACGCTCACTCCTAATAGCTGAGACATTGGTCCTTACAGGTGGGGAGTAGGACATATCCTCTTTGAATTGCTGGAAATCCTCGGACAGCTTCTCCACAGCTGAAATGCAGGCTTGTAGGGAGGAAGAGAGATTTTCTTCGTATTGCCGGAGTTGGCGAGCCACTTCATCCACTGTCGGTGCCTCTTCGTCTTTCCAGGTCATTATCACCAGTGAGTTGGCATAGGACGATGGTGCGCTCCGTACAAACTTCTGCCACATGGGTCATGTGCATGGGACTTCGTGTGGATCTTTGGGTAATTGTGGGTTGTCCGGGTCATAATGAATCATGTCTAGCATGGCTAATTCCCTCAGATATTGGATACCTCTTTCCATGGTGGTCCACTTGCTTGATTGACATATCTTCCTTAAAGGGGTACCTTTCCTTCACGCTTGACAGGAGTGGCCTCCAGAGGCTGATGGCTTGTGTCCCTTTTCCAATTGCCTTGTCAATGCCACCTTCCCTGGCAAGCGATCCCAGCTGCTTGGCTTCCCTACCTTCTAATTCCAAGCTCTTTGCCCCATTGTCCCAGCATCGGAGGAGCCAGGTGATAATATGCTCACCTATACGGCGGCCAAAATCTTTTTGCATATCCCACAGCTCACTCAAGGATAGGGATCGAGTGATTACCTCTGGTTCTGCCTCTTCCTCCTTGTCCTGGGTTCAGCTGGGATAGAGTTAATTTTTACAGGAACCTGGGAGGTGGGGGGGCATAGCCGGGGCAGCTGACCTGAACTAGCCAAGGAGCTATTCCATACCATGTGACATCATGCCCAGTATATAAATGGGGAGCGGGCTGGGGGGAGCTCTCTTGACTGTCGGTGGGGGAAGTGGTGGAGTGTCGGGTTCCGGGTGGTGAGCAGTTGCACTGTGCATCACTCTTTTTGTATATTCTTTCATTAGTACCGTTGTTGTTGTTGTTGTAACTTTTTTTGCGTTGTCCCAGTAAACTGCCCTTATCTCAACCCTCAAGGTTCCAGGTTTTTTTTCCTTTTCTCTCCTCCGTCTCCTCCCTATCCCACCGGAGGGGGGCAGGAGGAGTGAGCGAGCGGCTGCGTGGTCCTTTGTTACCGGCTGGGCTGAAACCACGACACTCCTGTTCCCGTGATGACCCTGGTTCATCTTCCTCCTTCGCTAAGCGAACTGATTTTTTTTGTATATTTCCTCTTCTGTATGAGGGCAACTGATACTGGTGTGGGTTGGTCCGCTGGTTCAGTTGCAGTACCGCTCGCCGGCTTTTGGATAACCGTAGTGTCTGTCGCTGAGGTTTGGGTAGCCACAGTGATCGTCGCCGGGGCTGGAGGGACCACAGCACCCGTTGCCGAGGTTTGGGTGACTGCAGTGCTCATCGTTTTGTTGTTAGGTCCAGAGACCTTCTCTTCCCCTTGAGGGTACTCAGTGGTGTCGAACAGGGCTCAATAGGCATGGGCCAGGCCCCAGCACGTTGCAGTGATTTGTATCTCTCTGGAGCTGCCAGGGTGACAGCATACCTTTTCCAAATATTTTACTAGTTCTTCTGGATTCTGCACTTGTTCAGGGGTGAATTTCCAAAACATTGGAGGTGCCCACTTTTCTAGGTACTTGCCCATACTACCCCACATACCCTGCCACTCATAATTATCCAGCCTTGGGGCAGATCTCTTGGTGATCTTCTTAAATAGTTGTTTAACCTTAAACAAGAGCTGAACCACATTCAGGAGCATGCTAATTCCTAGCAGTAGGGCTAGGACCGTGCTAGTTTCAACATCCCAAGGGTATTCAAATTTTTCAAAATTCTCAAACACCATTGTAACTGGACTGAAGGAGAAAGGAGAGGGGAAGAAAGGTACCCCACCCTTAGACTGGTTTTCCAAGGAGGAAAGGTAAATGGTGTAATTATTAATAGTTTCCCACAGATGGCTCCCGAAGTATAAAGGTGACAATGCTGAGTGCAAATACCGGATTAATCCCACAACTGATAACTTGATCATACCATAAGCCAGTGTTATACAATACATCAAAGCGAAAACCTTAATCCACCTCCCACAGATGATAAGCAGCAGCACAGGGACTACATACAGCAAGCGAGGTGATACATAACAGAACTTTAAAAACCAGAGCAACAACTCTAAGGACACATAAATCAACATAATGACCAGCGACTGTTAGACCAATATAATGAATGCTTGTAACAAATTTGTTTTAACAAGCTCTGGTCAGGTTTGTTGTTATCTCAACCCTTCGTGCCCCACGTTGGGCGCCAAAAGGGACTGTTGTGGTTTAACCCCAGCCAGCAACTAAGCACCACGCAGCCGCTCACTCACTCACCCCCTGCACCCAGTGGGATGGGGGAGAAAATCGGGAAAAGAAGTAAAACTCGTGGGTTGAGATAAGAACAGTTTAATAGAACAGAAAAGAAGAAACTAATAATGATAATGATAACACTAATAAAATGACAACAGTAATAATAAAAGGATTGGAATGTACAAATGATGCACAATGCAATTTCTTACCACCCGCCAATCGATGCCCAGTTAGTCCCTGAGTGGCGATTCCCCCCGCCCCCCCTCCCCCCAGTTTCTATACTAGATGTGATGTCACATGGTATGGAATACCCCATTGGCCACTTTGGGTCAGCTGCCCTGGCTCTGTCCCCTCCCAACTTCTTGTGCCCCTCCAGCCTTCTCACTGGCTGGGCATCAGAAGCTGAAAAAATCCTTGACTTTAGACTAAACACTACTTAGCAACAACTGAAAACATCAGTGTTATCAACATTCTTCTCATACTGAACTCAAAACATAGCACTGTACCAGCTACTAGAAAGACAGTTAACTCTATCCCGGCTGAAACCAGGACATTCCCCCCAGCTTTATATGCGGAGCATGACGTCATATGGTCTGGAATATCCCTTTGGTCAGTTGGGGTCAGCTGTCCCAGCTGTGTCCCCTCCCAACTTCTTGTGCACCCCCAGCCCACTCGCTGGTGGGGTGGTGTGAAAAGCAGAAAAGGCCTTGACTCTGTGTAAGCACTGCTCAGCAGTAATGAAAACATCCCTGTATTATCAACACTGTTTTCAGCACAAATCCAAAACATAGCCCCATACTAGCTACTATGAAGAAAATTAACTCTATCCCAGCCAAAACCTATTATGATCCAGTGCAGAATTCTTCTTTTTCGTGTTTATTCTCAATTTTCTCCCCCTTGATTAGTTTTATGAGTAGGATTGCAGAGTTGTACAATGAGTGATGTCAGAGTTTTCTTCCCCTTTTAAAAGAAAAAGAAATTGTAATTTTATTTGCAACATGTAAAAATTTTGTTTCTTATTGTTTCAGGACACAGCAGGTCAGGAGAGATA
Organism: Aquila chrysaetos chrysaetos; assembly: GCF_900496995.4. Taxonomy (NCBI): domain Eukaryota; kingdom Metazoa; phylum Chordata; class Aves; order Accipitriformes; family Accipitridae; genus Aquila; species Aquila chrysaetos. The sequence goes on along the minus strand of NW_024470321.1, from coordinate 4,356,585 downwards.
CAGAACAATTACCACGGCTTACTACCGGGGTGCAATGGGCTTCATTTTAATGTATGACATCACGAATGAAGAATCCTTCAATGCTGTGCAGGATTGGTAAGTAAAACTTAGAATTCATATTAAATATCACAGAGAATATTTGATATCACTCACTTGCTGTACCCAAGCATTCCTATACCCAAACATAGGGGTTTTCTTGTGTAAAGACAATGATTACTATAAAATGTGTTGCATATAATTCATTGTAACCATTATGTTTTTCTGTGATTTCAGTTAATGTGGGTTATTTATACCACTAAAACCAGCAACATGCTAGCATGGAGAGTAACTGCTGAGATACCAGAAAGTGTTTCCATAGTTCATGGAAAAACAAGGAATACCATATGTGGGGGTTGTCTTTTGATTTATTTTTTCATCATGTTGCTTTTAACTGTAGCTGGTTAGACATTATGGTGTCAGTCTTGTGCCTTAAGTGTAAAAATGATGAGCAAACTTCATCAGAATAGTGGAACCTAATATGGCTGGTACTCATATTACCATGTATTTTGTGAATGTCGAAATGTCTCCATAGAAGTGTGTCATTTTAATTAGACATGGGTCAGTCAGGATCCAAACAATTGAAGGCTTTTTCAAGTAAAGCTGACCCAAAAGGAAAGCTAGAATTAATCTCAGTGGTCTCTTCCTTTATGATTTATTTTAATATCTGAGAGCCTTCTAGCAGCGCTCTGAATTATATGAATAGCATTTGTCATGTGTGGGCCATGTGCTCTCTTGCATGGGAGAATTGTGTTTGAGAGAGGCTTTTGTTCAGAGTTTGTGTGATTTGTTCAGTATGTTTCTTTGGCTTTTTTGTTATTTTAAATGTACACTAACTACTGTGTACTTTTTTCAGGACAGGCAAGGTCAGAAACATGTTTCACGCTTGATGTAAAAGGCAGTGATGTTGCGATGCTTGTTTCTAATGGGAATTGTTGCCCAGCCCCAGACTCTCCAAGAAAAAAATCTTTCTTTCTTTCACACTCTTCTAATTATTATTGTGGTAGAAAGTGCCACTGAACCCATGGAGCAGCTTCCCCCTCTACACTTGGAGTTTTTCTTGGTCTGTATATGCTGAGCCTGGTCATTCAGCACTCTGAAAATAAGAACTGAGAGCCTTAGCTTGATTCTGCTCTACAAGAAATGGGAGCTTGGGTTGCATAACATTTCCTGTGTAAGCACTAGGGATGTAGTCATTCACACTCCTCCAGTGGAAAGGGACAACTCCAGAGTGTGTCCCACCTTCTTCTCCCCATCAGTTATCTGTACGACTCTACACTGAATTGCTCTTACAAGTGTTTCTTTCCATTTACTAGAGAATCAATAAGCTTACATGACTAGCATAGACCAGACAACTAGCTTTTGGACAACTGAATTTATCTGAGAGGAGTCTCTGCTTGATACTCAAAGGGGAGACACATTTGCTCACTGTGACTTGTTATGCCAAAGGGATGTTCTGCCCATTTTGTACAAGCTGGAGGCATCATGCTGAAGGCTTGCTGTTACACAGTTGTGAGTACTGCTCTGTTCAACAGCATGAGACGGAATCTCCTACCTAACAGGAAGTAGCTGAAAGTCTTATTTGTAGATGCTGCTGTGAAAGTTTAGCAAAATCAGGGAATCAAGGAGTACACCGAACCTCCCAGCTGAACCTGTAATTGTGCCTGCCAGCATCACTGCTTCCTAGGCCTGCTAGCTGAGGCACTTTCTTGCTTTGTCTCTGCTGTCCTTTGTCTATGGGCTGATTCCATTCAAGCGCTGGGTTAACTGGGTGATAATGGCTGTCTGGGACCAGCTGTAATCTGCAAATCTCATTACCCCATCTCCGGGCTAACCAGATGGCATGCCATGTATTATCTAGCTTCCTCTGATACAAAGGTTTCTGTATAGCAAGTGTAAATATGGGTACTTATTATTAATTTTCTCACCTGTTTGTTTTCCAGCTTCTTATATCTGGTGTGGTTGGCACACTTTCTCTCCTAGTGAAAAATAACTAGGCTTCATACTAATTTAAAAATAAATAAATCCCTGTAAAATGAAACAAGAAAATATTTAAAAGCTATGGAGTTCTTAAATAGGTTTGTGAAATATGATTTTTCCATCAATATATCTAGAAGCTGTACAAACAATTGGCAGCTACTATAAAAATTTGGTGGACAGGAGAGATTGCATGATTATGTGCTGAGAGCTACTGAGCAGTCATCTGCATGATGAAAGGGATGACAGAGAGGCAGAGTGCCTCACTTGTTAGGATGAGACATAGATGTGCTTTTATTTTTAATTTCATGAGCCCAGTTGCTGCCCTGCTGTTCTTCCTCTGTTTTATTCCTCCCATCTCACAGCTGATAGTTGGTTTTGATTAGCCCATGCTCCAATTTTGATAGTAATTACAAAATTACAGCTTGCTTCTGAATGTGAGAGAAGTTAAAGAAAACTCTGAATTACCAATGTTGCAGAAGAGCAAGCATGACTGTGCGTATGTGTGCGTTTGTGAAAGATATGGGGGGAGGGAGTGTGAGCTTTTAAGCCTCTCTGGGGCTTAAAATGCTTTTCTCTGTGATAAACGTGCCTGTGAAGACAGTGGTGCCATTTCATATATGTGCACAATTGGCCAAATCCACGCTCAAATCCCATCCCATCAGTTTCAAGGCTTGATCTAGAAACTGCACTGCAGTCAGGACAATGAATCTACAGGTGCCTTTTAGATTTGGATAAAGGAGTTTGGTTTAAAATGTGTGTTGGGATGATTCTTTAAAAGCAGTTTGTTCAAAGCTGTTGTATTCATACTGAAAGGCATTTTTTTCAATCTGAAGTCTGGCTGACATTTCTCCTTTATAACAACAGATGGATAGTCGTGTTTCCAGATGCCATGCCTAGGTCAGCATGAATCTATTCAGCTGTGAGAAATGCTATATCTATTTTGACTATTAACATTTTACATTAAGAAAAAATCGGTATCTGTAATTTTATCTAAACCTCTTAGCACCAATATATGCAACAGTATAGTAGCTAAGCATTTGTCCACCACTCTGTGAGACTGAGAAAGTGTTTTGCCTAAGAGCTTGGCTAAATGACTTGAAGGTCCAATAAATTTCAACCATACTGCAGACACTTCAGGAAACATTCATATCTCACTTTCCCTAAGTAAAATTAAAAAAAAGTAAAGATTACAAATAATGGCAACAACAAAAGTTGTAACCTAAATAGAGATTTTTTTTGAGATTCAAAAACTTTTGGCATGAGAAATCTTGAGTTTCTACCTTTTGATAGTTCCTCTGTATGTACACCCAGTGATTTATTGCCTTCAGTCTCATCCAGAGGATGATGCTAAGAATACACCGCCAGTGCTCTTGTCCTATAATTGCTCGGTCACTTCAGAATTGCTGCCTTCTAGGGTATGTTCACCTAACCTGTGTCTGAATAGTTATGTTCCCTGTATAGTTTCACAGGTACTACAACAGATACTGTTTAAATGAGCCTAGTTTGGTGGACAGTTCAGACTGGCCTACATAATTGACAGGTCCTTAATAATTTTGTACCATTTGGACATTTTTTGTATCATCTATAGACTTTATCAGCAGTTATTCTAAATGTTTAAAAACTTTGATAAAATAAGTGAAGAGTATTTCTCCAAGAAGATTCATGCAGGACCCCTAGCCACGTCCCAAGTTAATGATTACCCTTTTCCATTTCTCTACTGAGAGCTAATTCAGGTTTTTAATCCTTTTCAGGGACTAATTTGTTTCTGCATGTTAATTTTAGGGAGCATTGCTAATCTTCTAACTAGTTCTCCTGAAGAAGAATGTCACCTACTTTTATCTCTGCATTGTATTCTGCTAGTATTCTCCAAACTGACTGTATTTCTAAGTATATATTTCCAATTCTTTAGACAGTGCTAAAATGAAATGAAAGCAAGAAAGTAACAGGCAAAAATACTTTCCTGCTCTAGATTTCAGAAGTATTTTGAATTTGAATTCTGTAGCTAACAGGTTTTTTTGTCACTTTATTTTTCTTTGTGAAATATTTGGAGTTGTTCATGCATCAAGACAAAGGAAACACTCAGTACCTGCATAACCTTTTTCCATGATGGAAAAGAGTTGGAGTGTATTATTTATAATACTGAAATTCCAAATTAATGTTATAGGTCTAGACAAAATGGGGAAATAGAATTTGTCTTCCTCAGACAGAAAGGATCATTATTAAGAATATTCGTTTGACTCAGGTAGGAGGAAGTTAGTTTCTCTCACTTGGCTCTTACTTCTGCCTCTGGTAGCAGGTTAGGCGAGCAACCTGTGTACATGACCCTTTTCCCAGGACAGCCTGAACAAGCCAGTACTGCTGGCTAGGAAGCAGTGCTAGGTCAGTCTCTGAATGTGTTTCCTCTGAAGAAAATGCCAGTGGCAGTAGTCACAGCACTGAACAATATTCTCCTTTTATAGATACAGGTTTTCAGAAGTTCACAAGGACAAACAATTTCTGTTTTTATTCAGTGAGAGGGGATGTGTGCTGAAAATCTGGCTGCTAGCAGAAACAGCAAAGCAAACATGCTTTGACTCAGCAGATCTCCTATGGAGCTCTGCTCAGAATTTGAAGCTGCCTTTTCCAGGAGGCTTTTTCCTTCAGAAATGTAGCTAATGCTGCAAGTGCCAAGTGTGTACCTTGCAGTGCTTTGGTGCATGGTGGTCATGCCACCCTAAAAGATGCAGATTTTGGGAACAGCTTTATTTCCTATAAATAGGAACCACTTGTAGGGCATAATTTTTCTGCCTGGCTGAGGTCTAAATTAGAAACAAGCAATAACCAAAGCATGCCATTGAGCAGAATTCTTTAGACAGCATCCACACGTTTCAAGTAATTGGTCTAGTGGAATCTGATTTCCTTTAACAAATTCCTTATTAAATCTGAAGAGGAAATAAGTGAATGTTGAGAATGACTTCATGCCACTTGAATGTATATTTGTTTTAGTTCAGTTATAATGTCACAGTGGTTGCATTCATTCCTTTTTTATGCTACCAGCTGTAGCATTTACATTTTTTTAGCCTTTTTCATCATTACATTTGTGGTGGGTTGACCCTGGCTGGGTGCCAGGTGCCCACCAAAGCCGCTCTATCACTCCCCCTCCACAACTGGACAGGGGAGAGAAAAATATAACAAAAGGCTCATGGGTTGAGATAAGGACAGTTTAATAAAGCAAAAGCAAAGGTCACGCGCGAAAACAAAGGAAAACAAACTATTTTATTCTCTACTTCCCATCAGCAGGCGATGTCTGGCCACTTCCTGGGAAGCAGGGCTTCAGTACGTGTAGCAGTTGCTCCAGAAGACCAACGTAAATAACGAATGCCCCCCCACTTCCTCTTCCCTTTACTTAGCTTTTATTGCTGAGCTGACATCATATGGTATGGAATATCCCTTTGGTCAGTTTGGGTCAGCTGTCCCAGCTATGTCCCCTCCCAAGATCTTGCCCACCCCCAGCCTGCTGGTGAGGGAGGGGGGGAAATGTTGGAGAGACAGCCTTGATGCTGTGCCAGCACTGCTCAGCAGTAGCCAAAACACTGGTGTGTTATCAACACCTTTCTAGCTACCGATGCAGAGCACAGCACTATGAGGGCTGCTATGGGGAGAATTAACTCCATCTCAGCCAAACCCAATACACATTTCACTAGGAGCTTTTGTGCCACCTTCCCTCTTAGTGGTTCAGTCCACATAAGGTGTAGACCACTGCTTTATGGCAGTGGTTCCTTACGGTAGAAAGGAGAGGTTGAAGGCTTTGTACTTTCTTTGCAAATGCTGTCAACTCAGTATGTTAAGTTCTATAGAAATGCCAGGAAAATAAATGCCCCTGAGTTGAAGTTAAACCTGTTTTTTATAAATGCAACCTCTCTAGACTTTTAATTACTTATTTGGTGTTGAAGAGTTATTTATACTCAGGATATTCCTAATGCATTGTCTCCGGCTAGGTCAGAAACAGCAGGAATGTAAACCATGATCTAAAAGACTGAATTTTTATGTTCTAGGTTGAAACCCAGCTGGCTTGATTTGAAACTTAGCAAAGTCCAAAGGCTACACAGGAACAGAGAGTACATTGTGTATAGTGGTTTACACTCACTTTAAGTTGCTCCTCTGCACCTGAAAATGTTGTCCTAACTTCAAGTGTTTGTCTGGCAATATCTTTATCATTGTCTGGTGACTGCTGAAAGCACTGCTGTGGAGGGCTTCTTTGTGCAGGAATTCAAAACTTGAGAATTCCACATTGCTGAAGTCTCAGATTCAGGGATGCTTCCTCAGGAGACACACAAGGCTGAAAGAGCCTAAGAGCTTTGAATTGTTAAAGTTTTCAGATGACCTGTGTTTTGTGAGCCTGTCAAGGTCTACAGAACTGGTTCTTCCTGCATTCTGGATGAGCAGGGAGGACAGCATCCTAGGAAAAACTTTGATTGCCCACACTCTTTAAAAAATAAAGTATTTCTTAAAAATTATAAAATGGATATTTTTTAATGTCCCTGTTGGAAAGGAGTATGGTTACAGATCTTCTTAAGAAGTTCAGAGGGTCTTCCATGAAAGATGCTTCTTTTTCCTCTTTTTCTCTTGCTTTTTTCTCCGATGTCATTTAAAGGGCTCCCCATCTTCAGTCTGCTCAAGCTCATCACCTTTGGGAAGGAATCAGCTGGCAGAAGGTACATAATCTGCCTATTTTATGAAGGAGACAGAGGCTTAGGACGCAGCAGGCAATTTCTGATTTAAGAACTCTATTGTGCTGTGTTTACTTGTGTATTTCCATAGTGTCGTGGTTTCAGCCCAGCCGGTAACAAAGGACCACGCAGCCGCTCGCTCACTCCTCCCGCCCCCTCCGGTGGGATAGGGGGGAGACGGAGGAGAGAAAAGAAAAAAACCTGGAACCTCGAGGGTTGAGATAAGGGCAGTTTACTGGGACAACACAAAAAAAGTTACAACAACAACGACGGTACTAATGAAAGAGTATACAGAAAAGAGTGATGCACAGTGCAACTGCTCACCACCCGGGACCCAACGCTCCGCCACTTCCCCCACCGCAAGTCGAGAGCGAGAGAGCAGGAGAGCCCTCCCCCCGGCCCACTCCCCAGTTATATACTGAGCATGATGTCACATGGTATGGAATAGCTCCTTGGCTAGTTCAGGTCAGCTGCCCCGCTATGCCCCCCACACCTCCCAGGTTCCTGTAAAAATTAACTCTATCCCAGCTGAACCCAGGACATTATCCACCCCTTATTCTATACCATCTACATCATGCCCAGATCTTACATTTCCAATCAACCACTACCACTTTCCTTGTCTTATATATATATATATGTATATGGACACCCCCCCCACACACACACACAAATAGTATTCCCTTAGTCAATGGGCTATCCCTCCATTGTGTCCATCAATTTTATTTAGTCCATGACTTTGGGGCTCCAGCTGTTGTAACAGTCCTTCAGGATAAGAGAGATGGTGTGAGGTGTTGGGTTGTTGTATGCTGTCTCTGGAACTTGTGGCTGGTACATTTGGTGCAACCCACACCCTTGGTCTGCAGGTCGAAGATGTTGATCTTGAGGAAATTGCTGGGCGCCAGTTCCAGTTCTATCACTGTTGTACTTGGCTCAGTTTCAAAGTCCATCCTTCAGTCATTTGGGTAATTCTTACAGTAATACCCTTGATATGGCATATAGCCACTATAGATACAATGACATACATTGGCAGGTTATTTAGCAGTTAAATATCATACAGCCTAGTTCACTGGCTATTCTCTCCCAAAATCAAATCTCCCTGAGGTACACATCGAACTTCCCCATCCTTCTGCATCACCCACCAGGTGTACCCAGGTCCCTGAGCAAAAACAACCCCTTGGATGGGTTTGTCTCTGCTTGAGGGAGGACTAACCCAGACTGTCTTTCCTAACATACTCCTCATGTGCACTACAGGAACTTTATCCCCTTCTACAGTATGTGGAAGTCTTGGTTGGGCGGGGCCCGCCTGATTGGTGGATCCTCTAGTATTAACTAACCAGGTGGCTTTTGTTAAATGTGTATCCCAATGTTTGAAAGTTCCACCCCCCATTGCTCTCAATGTAGTTTTCAGCAGTCCATTGTATCGTTCGATTTTTCCGGAGGCTGGTGCGTGATAAGGGATGTGATACACCCACTCAATGCCATGTTCTTTGGCCCAGGTGTCTATGAGGTTGTTTCAGAAGTGAGTCCCGTTGTCTGACTCGATTCTTTCTGGGGTGCCGTGTCGCCATAAAACTTTCTCTTCAAGGCCCAGGATAGTGTTCTGGGCAGTGGCGTGGGACACAGGATATGTTTCCAGCCATCCAGTGGTTGCTTCCACCATTGTAAGCACATGGCACTTGCCTTGGCGGGTTCGTGGGAGTGCGATATAGTCAATCTGCCAGGCCTCCCACTGTTTATATTTCAGCCATCGCCCTCCATACGACAGGGGTTTCAGCCGCTTGGCTTGCTTAATTGCAGCACGTTTCACATTCATGGATAACCTGTGCGATAGTGTCCATGGTCAAGTCCACCCCTCGATCACGAGCCCATCTATATGTTGCATCTCTTCCCTGATGGCCCGAGGTATCATGGGCCCACTGAGCCATAAATAGCTCACCCTTATGTTGCCAGTCCAGGTCCACCTGAGACACTTCAATCTTGGCAGCCTGATCCACCTGTTGGTTGTTTTGATGTTCTTCAGTGGCCCGACTCTTGGGTACATGAGCATCTACGTGGCGTACTTTTACCACTAGCTTCTCTAGCCGAACAGCAATATCTTGCCACAGTGCGGCAGCCCAGATGGGTTTACCTCTGCGCTGCCAATTGCTCTTCTTCCATTGCTGTAACCACCCCCATAGGGCATTTGCCACCATCCATGAGTCAGTATAGAGATAGAGCACTGGCCACTTCTCTCTTTCAGCAATGTCTAACGCTAGCTGGATGGCTTTCACCTCTGCAAACTGGCTCGATTCAGCTTCTCCTTCAGCAGTTTCTGCGACTAGTCCTGTGGGACTCCATACAGCAGCCTTCCACCTCCGATGTTTTCCCACAATGCGACAGGACCCATCAGTGAACAGGGCATATTGCCTCTCATTTTCTGGCAGTTTATTATACAGTGGGGCCTCTTCAGCACGTGTCACCTCCTCCTCTGGTGACATTCCAAAATCTTTGCCTTCTGGCCAGTCCATGATCACTTCCACAATTCCTGGGCGACTGGGGTTTCCGTTGTGTGATCAGTGCGGCCCACTTCCTCCACGTGGCATCAGTTGCATGATGTGTAGAGGAGACTTTCCGTTTGAACATCCAGCCTAGCACTGGCAGTCGGGGTGCTAAGAGGAGCTGTGTTTCAGTACCAACCACTTCTGAGGCAGCTCAAACTCCTTCATATGCTGCCAATATCTCTTTTTCAGTTGGAGTATAGCGAGCCTCGGATCCTCGATATCCTCGACTGCAAAACTCCAGGGGTCGGCCTTGGGTCTCCCCAGGTGCTTTCTGCCAGAGGCTCCAGGTAGGGCCATTCTCCCCGGCTGCAGTGTAGAGCACATTTATAACATCTTGTCCTGCCCGGACTGGCCCAAGGGCTACTGCATGAACAATCTCCCGCTTAATTTGTTCAAAGGCTTGTCGTTGCTCAGGGCCCCATTTAAAATCATTCTTCTTCCGGGTAACTTGGTAGAGAGGACTTACAATTTGACTGTAATTTGGAATATGCATTCTCCAAAAGCCCACAACACCTAAGAAAGCTTGTGTTTCCTTTTTATTAGTCGCTGGGGACATAGCTGCTATTTTGTTGATCACATCCATAGGGATCTGACGACGCCCGTCTTGCCATTTCACTCCTAAGAACTGGATCTCCTGTGCAGGTCCCTTGACCTTCCTTTCTTTTATGGCAAAACCAGCCTTCAAAAGGATTTGGATTATTTTCTTCCCTTTCTCAAAAACTTCTTCTGCTGTGTTGCCCCATACGATGATGTCATCAATGTACTGCAGGTGCTCTGGAGCTTCACCTTTTTCCAGTGCAGCCTGGATCAGTCCATGGCAAATAGTGGGGCTGTGTTTCCACCCCTGGGGCAGTCGATTCCAAGTGTACTGGACACCCCTCCAAGTAAAGGCAAACTGTGGCCTGCACTCCGCTGCCAAAGGAATGGAAAAAAATGCATTAGCAATGTCAAATGTGGCATACCACTTAGCTGCCTTTGATTCCAGTTCATATTGAAGTTCTAACATATCTGGCACAGCAGCGCTCAGCGGTGGCGTGACTTCATTCAGCCCACGATAATCTACTGTTAGTCTCCATTCCCCATTAGATTTCCGCATGGGCCATATGAGACTGTTAAAGGGTGAGTGAGTCTTGCTGATCACTCCTTGACTCTCCAATTGGCAAATCAGCTTATGGATGGGGATCAGGGAATCTCGGTTGGTGCGATATTGCCGCTGGTGCTGCACTATCATGGTAGCAATTGGCACCTGTTGTTCTTCAACCCTCAGCAACCCCACAACCGAAGGGTCTTGAGAGAGACCAGGCAGGGTAGACAGCTGTTCAATCTCCTCCGTCTCCAATGCAGCTATACCAAAAGCCCAACGGTACCCTTTTGGGTCCTTGAAATACCCCCTCCTGAGATAATCTATGCCAAGGATGCACGGGGCCTCTGGGCCAGTTGCAATGCGGTGTTTATGCCACTCATTCCCGGTTAGACTCATTTCAGCTTCCAATACGGTTAGCTCTTGGGATCCCCCTGTCACACCAGAGATACAGATGGGTTCTGCCCCTTTATAACTTGATGGCATTAGGGTGCATTGTGCACCAGTGTCCACTAGAGCCTTATATTCCTGTGGGTCTGATGTGCCAGGCCATCGAATCCACACTGTCCAGTAGACTCGGTTGTCCCTCTCCTCCACCTGGCTGGAGGCAGGGCCCCTCCAATCCTGGTTAGAATATTCGTTACTCACTTTTCGCACACGTGAATCAGAAGTCCCTTCAAGAGGATCAGAAATGAGATCAGCCCATCTACTGCGTCTTGGGGACTGCTCACAGGAAACTGGAGCAGCAGTTTTCCAAGAAGAATCCTCTTTTCTGGTTGCTTTTTCTCGCAACTCCCGTACCCGTGCATCCAGGACTGAGGTAGGTTTTCCATCCCACTTCCTCATGTCCTCTCCATGGTCACGCAGGTAAAACCACAGGTTAGCCCGTCGTGTGTACTTTCTCTCTCCTCTCTCTTGGGCAGAGGAATGCTTACTCCCAATAGCTGCGATGCGGGCCTGTACAGGTGGGGAAGAAGACATATCCACTTTGAATTGCTGGAACTCTCAGGACAATTCCTCTACAGCCGAGACACAGGCCCGTAGGGAGGAAGAGAGACTTCCTTCGTATTGCCAGAGTTGGACAGCCAATTCATCCACCGTTTGTCCATGGCCTTCTTTCCAGGACATTACTGCCAATGAGTTGGCATAGGTTGGTGGTGCACTTTGTAGAAACTTCCGCCACATGGGTTGTGTGCATTGGACTTCATCTGGGTCTATGGGTGACTGCGCATTTTCCGAATCATTATAAATCACCTCCAGCACAGCTAATTCCCTCAGGTACTGGATACCTCTCTCCATGGTGGTCCACTTGCCTTGGTTACATGTAACTTCATCCTTGAAGGGGTATCTTTCCTTTACACCTAACAGAAGTCGCCTCCAGAGGCTGAGGACTTGTGTTTTTCTCCCAATCGCCTTGTCGATGCCCCCTTCCCTAGATAGAGATCCCAACTGCTTGGCTTCCTTACCCTCTAATTCCACACTACTAGCCCCATTATCCCAGCATCGGAGCAGCCAGGTAACAATGTGCTCACCTGGGTGGCGGCTAAAATCTTTTCGCATGTCGTGCAACTCACTCAGGGATAGAGATCGGGTGATGATTTCAGGTTCTGCCTCTTCCTCCTGTTCTCGTGATGACCCTGGTTCATCTTCATCTCTCACTGAGCGAACCGATTTCTTTTTGTGTTTCTTTTTCTGTACAGGGGCGACTGATACTGGCACAGGTTGGTTCTCTGGTTTAGCTGCAGTATCTGTCACCGGGGTTGGGGTAGCCGCGCTGCCTGTTGCCGGGGTAGGGGTAGCCACGGTGCCTGCTGTCGGGGTTGGGGTAGCCGCGCTGCCTGCTGTTCTGTTTTCCATCTTTTCCCCCTTTTCTCCCTGAGGGTGCTGCCTAATATCAAGCAGTGTTTGGTAGATACTGGCCAGGGCCCAGCACAGTGCAGCGAGTTGTACATCTTTGGAATAGCCACAGCATTTTTCTTTCAAATATTCTACCACTTCATGAGGGTTCTGTAGTTGTTCGGGAGTGAACTTCCAAGCCACTGGGGGTGAGAAGTTCTCTAGATACCTGCCCATATCCTCCCACATGCCGTGCCACCCATGAATATCCAGCTTTGGGGCAGATCTCTGGGTGGTACTCTTAAAGAGCCTTTTTGTAGCCCTAAACAAGACCTGAAACATATTCAGGAGGCATAGCACTAACAGCACACTGGCTTGCGCATCCCAAGGATATTCAAAATTCTCAAAAGCTGTTGTAATTAGTCGGAAGGAGAAAAGGGAGGCGAACGGACGGGGGGGAGTATCCCCCCCTAACTTCCCCATGGATTGGCTGTAATTACCAATAAAATCCGATAGAAGGTGCCCAAAGTATGGAAATGATATCACTGCCTCATACAGATACCAGCTTAACCTCATGACCAGTGATGTAATCATTTCACAAGTCGACATTGCCCAGTACAGCAAAATGATAATCCCAATCACTCTCCCAGAGGTGATAAATGTAACTACAGGCAATGCATAGAGCATATAAGGACTTACAAAACGCCACCATGTAAACAAATTAATCAACATTGTGACTAACATCTATTTATCTAATATAAGGAATGCGTATGACAAATTTGTTTCAACACGCTCTAGCCAGATCTGTCGTTATCTCAACCCTTCGTCCCCACGTTGGGCACCAAAAAGGGCTGTCGTGGTTTCAGCCCAGCCGGTAACAAAGGACCACGCAGCCGCTCGCTCACTCCTCCCGCCCCCCTCCGGTGGGATAGGGGGGAGACGGAGGAGAGAAAAGAAAAAAAACCTGGAACCTCGAGGGTTGAGATAAGGGCAGTTTACTGGGACAACGCAAAAAAAGTTACAACAACAACAACGGTACTAATGAAAGAGTATACAAAAAAAAGGAGTGATGCACAGTGCAACTGCTCACCACCCGGGACCCGACGCTCCGCCACTTCCCCCACAGAAAGTCGAGAGAGAGAGAGAGCAGGAGGAGAGCCCTCCCCCCGGCCCACTCCCCATATATATACTGGGCATGATGTCACATGGTATGGAATAGCTCCTTGGCTAGTTCAGGTCAGCTGCCCCGGCTGTGCCCCCCCACCTCCCAGGTTCCTGTAAAAATTAACTCTATCCCAGCTGAACCCAGGACACATAGGAACTTCTTGCAGAATTTAGTGCTAACTAATATGCTTGGAACAACATGAAAATTAAGTTAATTTCAAATTAAAGCAAACAGAATGAAATTCTAATTTTGCATCCTTCATCAGTTCCTATAACAAATGGGAGATGGTTATTGGGAATTGAGTCTGGGCAAAGACAATAGAAATGAAACAGTAGCCATCAGGTATGTCCAGAGTAGATCTTGAGCTGTGCAATATTATGCATTCAGCCATTACCAGAAATGTTGTTTGGGGTTTTTTTCCCTATAATATAGGTGGCTTGAATTAAATTCTTCAAGGTATCATTTGAGATTGTTAAAGCAGAACCTTAAAGAGTGACTATGCTACTATCAATTCAAGAAAATATTCAGAATTAAGGCTTAAAAAATATGAACATTCACTACAACATCGCATTTGGCAGCTGGATTTACTGGATATGCCAGTACTAGTTGTCATTCTGGACAACATTGTGAAAAAAATTGTTCCATTTCTTCAAACTATTAGCTTTTTCTTTCCTTTTAGCACCTGAAGTGAACTACAAGTTAGCAGCTATGGCTGCAGTGTGCTAGAAATTGTTTTTTTCTGTGTTCTGCTGTGTCTGCTGATGTCTTCCCGACTTGTCTATGATGGTATCTTCCCTAACATTCCTCCTCTCATAAGACCTTTTATATTTTCTTATTTTTAGGTGGAGCTTGAGTCACTCTAGTCATATATACCTTTATTATGATTGGTGTAAAATCTCCTTGCTTTACTTTTAAAGGTACATGCTAGAGAAAATTCAGAGCGCATGCTCAGTGAGGGGTGGTCACACCTTGGAGGCAGGTAGCTTTTGGGATGGAGGTGTGTTTTGGTATTATAATGAGCTTATAATGAGCAAAGTTCACCCAGAGAACATAATTTAGCATGTCACTACTCCAGAACTGGGCACTTATGATATAAATCAGAAGTAAGACAATAGCGTTGACAGAACCCCCATTATTTCACCTCCTTGCTTCGGTGGACTCAATGCAGGGACCTTCCATTCTTGTTCCAGTTCCCCATCCCTGCAGTGATATCACAGAGCCTGGCCACAGTGCTTCCACTCCGCTCCACCCTCCATGTTGCTTTTCTTAGGGTCAGCATACCACGCTCCCCTGGTGTTGCTAACATCTAAGGTTGCAGGTTATGTTGCTTAGGGAATTATTATGGAACAGATTTCTTGCATATCCACTGCATTCCACCCTGGAGGTTTACCTTCCCTTAAGAGGGGGAGGAGACATATCAATAAGTCACCTCCAGCAATTATTCCACATAATCCACCCCATAACTATAGTCACTCAAGCTTCACAATATTTAAAAGGAATTGGGTATGTCCATCATATATATATATCTCATGGGGGGTAACAGATGAGCTAAGCATTATTCCATAATCCAAAGCTTAACATACAGCATGATTATAAAAGCAAAGCACAATACAGTGAATACTAATAAGATAATGACAGGATGAAGCATCTGTTGAAGATTCCTGTGGCAGTGATCATCCAAAAAGAGAGTCCCACCATTTGTTCTCCATCTTTCTTTACTCTTTGAACACCTGACGTATCCTCTCTGCATCGTGATGGACAGTAGAGTTCTTTGTCCATTTTCTCGAACTCACTTCAACAGCCACTTCAGGTCTTCATGTCGTAGGAATTTTCCTACCAAGGTGAGGTTCATTCCAATAGGAGTAGGCAGCAGGTCATGAATTAGCATATAGTCACATTGTAACAATTTATAAGAGGTAACAGGAGATGAATAATCAAAGTCACATCCCTTCATTTTAGTAAAGTTACAAACACAAATATTTGAGTGATTATTTGTATCTACAGTAATGTTATCTATGAATATAAAATCACAAAGTGTTCTCATACAAACGCATCCTTTTCCAGTATATATATAAATACAGTTTCAGGGGTTTCATTGGGATGTATTTCAAAATGGCAGACATTTTGTTCAGTATCAAGACAAGTGTCTTGGGCCTTGATGGTATTACTTTCAGAAATGAATCCCTGTTGTTCCTGTACAATGCATGCATCAACATCAACAGTTTGCCATTTGTTTCCATTTTCTTGGGCCCATATTCTATGTTCCAATGGATAGAGTATAGTTCCATCATGGTTTAATCCCAGCACAATGATTGGGTATATGGTGTATACCGAAGCATTGAGTATTGTGAGGATAAAGGCAATAATTTTATCACCTTCTGCATGGTAGGTAAAGTTGACTAATTGCCACCATGATTGAAACTCCTTCTCAAATTCTGAGGCATTGTCCCAAATCAATTTTCGAATTTCAGTGGGTAAGAGTCCTCCCTCTCCTTCTCTAATAATACCTGCTGCTATAGACTGTATCCATAACTGTGCTTGGATGCAGCTCAAGGCAAGGGAAGTATCACCTTGGGTTGCTCTGAGGGCTTTGACAATTAATTGATGTTATAATTTTCTTCAGTTCGTTCCCAATGGGGTAAAATGTCTGATAGGAGCCATTGACTTGCTCCTAAAGCCAATAAGGATGATTTTAATGGATATTCCAATTTCCTTAGGGCATCTGTAGTAGCAGTAATTTTGTTCATTAGGATCTCAGCATCTATGCTATTTACTATTCTTAATCCTGTTCCAAATAACCCAGTGAGGTCTCGTGACAGGTGTCGAGATTGTTTCAGAGATCATCCAGGTAACCATGCCAACCAGCCAGTGTGAGCAGTTCCTGTGAGAGACTGAAAGAGTTAATGTCTCAAACATTGTGGTGGGGCAAGTTCTGCTTAAAGACAAACCCTGCACAGCAAGGAACCAAGGTGAAAAGCCCATCAGCTCAGACATCAGCAACAGGAGAGGGAGGGTGTGCTGGAGGGTGGCAGCTCCCTGTTCTGATACAAAGATCAAACAATGGCCATGTCTGCAGGGAAGGAGAAGTTACTCCACAAACAACCCCCAAGCCCAAAGGCTCACAAACTGCTCATTAACTTGACCAGTTCGGGTGCCCGCCTGAAGGAAGGGCAAGGATGATAAAAGGACACAAACTGAAGCCCTGGGTGCGCAAGCCCACCAGAACTGGACCCGTCGGCTGACTGGACCCCTTGGCTGACTGAACCAATGCTGGACCCAGGACCGGTGAAATCTTTCTCTCTTCCTTTCTCTCTCTCTGTCTTCTTCTCTCTTTCCTTTTCCTTTTTCACAATCCCTACACCTCATCCATTCCAAGACATAAACCATTGACCAAGTCTGAGACTAAGAGTAGATGCAGCTGCCCCTAGACCCTTCTCTGAGGAGGAGTCTGGAAAGCAAGGGGGTCTGCTCTGAACCTCGTGACTCAATGGGAGGGATCTCCTTATTCCCTGAATTGATGTATATGGTTACCCTGGGTTACACAGTTTACAGAAGTAGTCTTATGCCAATTCCTGTTGTGAGAAACCCTGCCACCTACTACCACGCCTCCCAAGTTCAGTTTGCTTCTGTCATTGTCCTAGTTTCAGCTGGGATAGAGTTAACTGTCTTCCTAGTAGCTGGTACGGTGCTATGTTTTGAGTTCAGTATGAGAAGAATGTTGATAACACTGATGTTTTCAGTTGTTGCTAGTAGTGTTTAGACTAATGTCAAGGATTTTTCAGCTTCTCATGCCCAGCCAGCGAGAAAGCTGGAGGGGCACAAGAAGTTGGCACAGGACACAGCCAGGGCACCTGACCCAAACTGGCCAACAGGGTATTCCATACCATGGGACGTCCCATCTAGTATAGGAACTGGGAAGTGGGGGCAGGGAATCGCCGCTCGGGGACTAGCTGGGTGCCGGTCGGCGGGTGGTGAGCAATTGCACTGCGCATCATTTGTACATTCCAATCCTTTCATTATTGCTGTTGTCATTTTATTAGTGTTATCATTATCATTATTCGTTTCTTCTTTTCTGTTCTATTAAACTGTTCTTATCTCAACCCGTGGGTTTTGCTTCTTTTTCCCGATTTTCTCCCCCATTCCACTGGGTGGGGGGGGAGTGAGTGAGCGGCTGCGTGGTGCTTAGTTGCTGGCTGGGGTTAAACCACGACAGTCATGAATAAAATCTTTAACTGATCGTTTGGTGTCGTTTCACCTTAATTTAGCCTGAAGGAATTTCAAATTAAACACGACTCCCAGGTCTGTCCAGTCTGGGTCGTGACAGTTCCCAAAAAGGTGGAACAGTTTGGTTTAATTTCTGAGATATTAATGTGTAGCACTAGCTCTACCCTTTTGAGACACCAACTAGGGTTAAAGAGAACTTGTTGTTAACCCATGTTTCTAATTATGTAAGGGCCTGTGCTGAAGGTGTGAGGAGTTGGCTCAATAGGAGGCCGAGTTGGTGCAAATGGCTGTTCAACTTCAATTTTAAACTGGAGTGTCATGCTGGAATGGATCTCGAAAGTGGCCCAGAAACACATTATAAGCGCTGAGCGAAATAGGATAAAAGTATACCAACATTCGTGTCCATAGGGACAGGCATGTATGTGATCGAAGTTGTGTTTGAGCTTACTTCCAGCATATTCTATGGTACTTCATGAGGCTGTTGCACATTCAGTGCTGTTTTCAATTGGCATCTTATTGAGATGGTGTCTCTGCCTTTCTCCATCAGTGACAGAATTTGTTAATCTCTGTCTTCATCTTTTATGACCCATTTTTGCTTGGAAAAGGTAACATTGTTTTGTAACACCACTACAGACAGAGTTGGTGTGGATCCATTACAGTCGGTGTAGGCATGGATCCATGGCCACCCCATTGTACACGTATTCCATATATTTTGTGTATTAATTATAAATTCCAATAGCAATTTGGTGTCCCTATAACCCCAAATACAATATGCAATTACAGGTTTGGTGAAGGTGAAATTATGCCAGCAATCTAAATTTGGTTCCATTATTTACCCAGCAGCCAATTTGTATTTTCTCCCCTGGTATGGCCTAAAGCCTGGGTTTCCACATCCACATGCAGTTCATTCAGGATTCCTGTGAATACAAAAAAGGGAAGAAAATATGCTTGGTCATATTCAACCAGCAGGGTTAAAAGGGAGGTGAGATTCCCTGGGTGCTAATCTGGTGTACCTTTCCTGAGCAATCTCTGGCTTCCCATACGTAGGGATTCTTGGGTGTAGTTAGTACCATTGGTACTGTTCCAATCTAAGGCATTTTCACCAGCACGGGTTGTCCAGTGTAAAATCCCGTAGGATATTCCCCTGGCTTGGTATGAACTTTTAGAGCAGTTGTATTAGCAGATACACAAAAGGCTTTCATTTTTTGGGGCAGCCACCTCCATTCCATCTATTATTCAATTGGTAGATGGCGTTATACAATCCCAAATGCCATCCAGATTCATGAGTCTTTGCGAAATGCTTGACCAATTCAGTTTCAGTTTCACCTGGCTTACGGCCGTAGCATTCTTACAAATTGGCCATCTGAATTGGATCAAATGGGGTTGTTTTTTGGGTATGATCTCCTGCTCCACCCCGAGGTCCAGTGGTTTCTTCTGTTTTTATAATGGGCCTGGCCTCATATTTGGGGGAATCTAAAGGAGACAGAGGGTTATTTCCCTTTGCATAGCTATCATCGGGGTGACCCCATATGTTTCCATCCCATTCTTCAGGGGATACAATTAGTTTCCTAATTTGCACGATGCCAGGGGGATGGGGAGCTTACATAAACATCATTTCAACTCTTTCCTCCAACTTTAATATTGGCCCTGGCCAGTTTTATCTGTTCTTCAGCACATTTCCAATCATGCCAGTTATCACGAGCCTATTCCTCTGAAAATTTGGGGCCTAAACTTATTCCATGCTTTGTAAGCAATCAGTGATACTACTTGCCATCCTGTCTGTGATGCCAATTTGTCACAAAGGAGTGGTTTGGACCGCTTAAAGAATCACCTTCAAGGGTATTAGCAAAACTGATTTAATAGGAATTTATAAAAGCACGACTTCACAGAATCCGATAGCAAGGTTCACTCTGTTACTTAAAACATGGATGAAATGCATACAGGAAAATTAAGTTAGAATCAGTCTAAAATTAGGTATACAGAGACTGAAAATGTAGTAAGTTAAAAAAGAGGAATATACAAAGAAAAATCGAGTTAGAGAAAGGTAGGGGAGACCCCCCCCATTGAGTCATGAGGTTCAGAGAAGACCCCCTTGCTTTCTAAACTCCTGTCGGAGTCTAGGTGTGGCTGGATCAACTCCTAGTCTCAGACTTGGTCAACAGTTTATATCTAAAGGGATTATGAGTATAATAGAAGCCTGAGATTCATTCACAGTTCAATAAAGTTCACAACAGTAATTTAAGCATAGATTTTGGAAAGCAATATTTGTAATATACTTGCTATAGAATATTCGGGGTTTATCTAATAGCTGATTCACCCTTTCCAATAGCTGTTTAAGATGATTATTCTCACTCACAAGTTTATCAACTCGGATTCCCAGTTTTTCTCCCATCTCCCTCTCAAAAGCCAATGATGACTTCAACACCTTGTTTTCCGATTTTGAAGCTGCATATTCTACATCAGAAATTTGTTTTGGAGCAGGGGATTCCTTATCTTCTTGCTGAGCACAAGATAAACAGGCTCCTAAAACCGCACAAATGCACAGCCTGACACTGCTCAATGCGTTCTCATCCTTCTAAAACTTTTGAGCCCACTCCTTCCCAGCCAGGGAAGGGGCACAATTATATTTTTGCAGCAGTTTATCCATGGCAATCCTGACAACTACGCCAATTTTCTATTGCGTTAAAGAGTAAAGTTTGGCAGAAAATAAACCCCCTTGCATTCCAGCTTATCCTCAGATGTCAGAGGGGCTGGGGGCAGCTAGGTTTAGTTTCTGAGTGATGTCCAATTCTATGCTATATGTTTGGTCATGTTCAATATGTTGAACTATCACGATGACGGATGCACTTAATAGCGTACTGCACTCTCAGCTTAGCCGCGTTCAATGCACTAGGATTACCAGACTTAGGGAGTTTGGTTACATTAACGAACTATCATGACTAGATTAATGAGCAGCGCAGTTTATTAAAGCAACAGTACAGGTTCTTTCGGATTGCTGGTGATAAATACACTCTCTGCAAAGCATGTGCAAATAATAATACAGTTGACTACAAGTGCATTAAATTATGAAAGAAAAGAGCTCTAAAGAATTCTAAGTTTCCCATGGAAGCACTCGGTATAACCGAGTGTTCAAATCTCACCCAACAGGCGTCCCTATAAGGGGGAAGAGAGGTTCAGCCCATCAACTGATCCCAGAAATCAGCGATGTCCTCCCAACTTGTCTATGATGGTATCTTCCCTAACATTCCTCCTCTCTTAAGCCCTTTTATATTTTCTTATTTTTAGGTGGAGCTTGAGTCACTCTAGTCATACATACCTTTACTTTGATTAGTATAAAGTTCTCTCGATTTGCTTTTAAAGGTATATACTAGAGAAAATTCAGAGAACATGCTCAGTGAGGGGTGGTCGCACCTTGGAGGTGGGTAGCTTTTGGGATGGAGGTGTGTTTTGGTATTATAATGAGATTACTGTGGTAGGTTGAACCTGGCTGGGTGCCAGGTGCCCACCAAATCCACTCTATCACTCCCCCTCCACAACTGGACAGGGGAGAGAAAATATAACAAAAGGCTCGTGGGTCAAGATAAGGACAGTTTAATAAAGCAAAAGCAAAGAAAAACAAATGATGTTATTCTCTACTTCCCATTGGCAGGCAATGTCTGGCCACTTCCTGGGAAGCAGGGCTTCAGTACACGTAGTGGTTGCTCCAGAAGACCAACGTAAATAACGAATGCCCCCGTTTCCATCTTCCTTTACTTAGCTTTTATTGCTGAGCTGACATCATATGGTATGTGATATCCCTTTGGTCAGTTTAGGTCAGCTGTCCCAGCTATGTCCCCTCCCAAGATCTTGCCCAGCCCCAGCCTGCCAGTGAGGGAGGGGGGGAAATGTTGGAGAGACAGCCTTGATGCTGTGCCAGCACTGCTCAGCAGTAGCCAAAACACTGGTGTGTTATCAACACCTTTCTAGCTACTGATGCAGAGCACAGCACTATGAGGGCTGCTATGGGGAGAATTAACTCCATCCCAGCCAGACCCAATACAATCTCCACCCCTTATTCCATACCATTTGCGTCATGCTCAGGTCCCACATAATTTAATACACATATATCTTCTGACCACGCCGTTGTATTTAATTCTCATTACTGAAATCCCTTCTTGCCAACACTTACAACTGAAACTACATACTTAAACCACTTCTATACCCAACGTACATATTTATCCATTCTTATTAATTACTGTCCCCTGTCCTTTAAGAGATAGATATTCCATGGGCTTCTTCCACTCCTCCCGATGTTCACACACAGGTTATGACTTGGTCCCCATCTGTCAAGATGAGTGGTCAGGACAGGAGAAGCAGTATGTTCGATTTTTGGGCACCAACACCGGCTTGGTTTGGGTCACCGTTGCACTCATCTGGTGCCTTGCGAAGTTCACTCTTCTGCGGTTCAGGTCATTCCTGCTACATTACTTCCTACAACATACAACTCACATCACAGGTTATTTTTCCCCCAAGGTTAAATGTCCTTGAGGCACACACTGGGTCTCCCCATCCTTCCGCATTACCCACCAAGTACACCCAGGTCCCTGAGCAAAGACGATCCCACGAATGGGTTTGCCTTTTCCCATGGGAGGAGAAATCCACACTGCCTTCCCCAGCCACTTCCCCATGTGCACTACGGGGACCTTATCTCCTCCCACAGTATGTAGGGGTTTTGTTTGGGCAGGACCAGGACGGTTAGCAGATCCTCTGGTGTTAACTAGCCAAGTGGCTTCTGCTAAATTTGTATCCCAATGCTTCGATGTCCCATTGCCTAGCGCTCTCAACATAGTCTTCAACAGTCCATTATAACTCTCAATTTTTCCAGATGCTTGCGGGTGATAGGGTATGTGGTACACCCACTCAATGCCATGTTTCTTTGCCCAGGAGCTTATGAGGTTATTTCAGAAATGAGTCCCATTGTCTGATTCAATTCTTTCTGGGGTACCATGTCGCCATAAAATTTGCCTTTCGAGGCCTAAGATGGTGTTTTGGGCAGTGGCATGGTTTACAGGGTATGTTTCTAGCCAACCAGTAGTTGCTTCCACCATGGTGAGTATGTAGCGCTTGCCTTGGCGTGTTCGTGGCAGTGGTCCAATGTAGTCAATTTGCCAGGCCTCGCCGTATAGAAAACCCAGCCACCGCCCTCTGTTCCAGGGAGACTTTACTCTGGTGGCTCGTTTGATTGCAGCACATGTTTCACATTCATGCGTGACCTGTGTGATGGCTTCCATGGTCAGGTCCACCCCTCGATCACGAGCCCACCTATAGGTTGCATCTCTCCCTAGATGTCCCGATGTCTCATGGGCCCATCGAGCTACAAATAGCTCACCCTTACGCTCCCAGTCCAGGTCCACCTGAGCTACTTCTATTTTGGCAGCCTTCTCTACCTGTTCATTGTTTCGATGTTCTTCAGTGGCACGGCTTTTGGGCATGTGAGCATCTACATGACGTACCTTTAAAGTCATGTGTTCTACCTGGGCAGCAATGTCCTGCCACAATGCAGCTGCCCAGATGGGTTTACCCCTGCATTGCCAATTGGTCTTCTTCCACTGCTGTAGCCACCCCCATAGGGCATTAGCCACCATCCAGGAGTCGGTATAGAGATAGAGTACTGGCCGCTTTTCTCGTTCAGCAATATCTAGGGCTAGTTGGATGGCTTTCACTTCTGCAAACTGACTTGACTCACCTTCTCCTTCAGTGGCCTCAACGACTTGTCGTGTGGGACTCCACACAGCAGCTTTCCACTTCCGATGGTTCCCTACCACACGACAGGATCCATCAGTAAACAAAGCATAACGCCTCTCGTCTTCTGATAACTCATTATATGGTGGTGCCTCTTGGGCACAAGCCACCTCCTCAGGCGTTGCTCCAAAATCTCTGCCTTCTGGCCAGTCCATGATCTCTTCTAGAATTCCCGGGCGGTTGGATTTCCCCAGTCGAGCCCGTTGCGTGATCAATGCTACCCACTAACTCCATGTAGCGCTGGTTGCATGATGTGTAGAGGGGATGTTTCCTTTGAACATCCAGTGTAGCACGGGCAATCGTGGTGCCAAGAGGAGATATGCTTCTGTACCAACAACTTCTGAAGCAGCTCAAACCCCCTCATATGCTGCTAGTATCTCTTTTTCAGTCGGGGTGTAGTGGGCTTCTGATCCTCGGTACCCCTGGCTCCAAAACCCTAATGGTCGACCTCGGGTTTCTCCTGGTGTTTTCTGCCAGAGGCTCCAGGTGAGACCATGCTCCCCAGCTGCAGTGTAGAGTACATTTTGTACATCTGGTCCTGTCCGGACAGGCCCAAGAGCTACTGCACGAGCTATTTCCTGTCTGATATGCTCAAAGGCTTGTTGTTGCTCAGGGCCCCATTCAAAATAGTTCTTTTTCCACGTTACTCGATAGAGAGGGCTCACAAGCTGACAATAACCTGGAATATGCATTCTCCAGAACCCCACAAGGCCTAGGAAAGCTTGTGTTTCCTTCTCGTTAGCTGGTGGAGACATAGTTGCTATCTTGTTGACCACATCCATAGGGACATGACGGCTTCCATCCTGCCATTTTATTCCCAAGAACTGAATCTCCTGTGCAGGTCCCTTGACCTTGCTTTTCTTTATGGCGAAACCAGCTTTCAGAAGAATCTGAATTACTCTTTTTCCCTTCTCAAACACTTCTTCCGCCTCGTTGCCCCACACGATGATGTCATCTATGTATTGTAGATGTTCAGGGGCATCGCCCTGTTCCAGTGCAGTTTGGATTAGTCTGTGACAAATGGTAGGGCTGTGCTTCCACCCTTGGGGCAGTCGATTCCAGGTGTATTGGACACCTCTCCACGTGAAAGCAAACTGTGGCCTGCACTCTGCTGCCAAAGGAATGGAGAAAAACGCATTGGCAATATCAATTGTAGCATACCACGTGGCTGCCTTTGATGCCAGTTCATATTGGAACTCTAACATGTCTGGTACAGCAGCACTCAGTGGCGGTGTCACTTCATTCAGGCCTCGATAGTCCACTGTTAGCCTCCACCCTCCATTAGATTTTTGCACTGGCCATATGGGACTACTAAAAGGCATGTGAGTCTTGCTGATGACTCCTTGGCTCTCCACTTGATGAATCAGCTCATGGATGGGAGCCAGGGAGTCTCGGTTTGTGCGATTTTGCTGACGGTGCACCGTCCTGGTAGCGATTGGCACCTGCTGTTCTTCATCTCGCAGCAATCCCACAATGAAGGGATCTTCTGAGAGGCCAGGCAGGGTAGATAGCTGTTTGATCTCTGTGTTCACAGTGGCTACACCAAAAGCCCATTGGTACCCCTTTGGGTCCTTGAAGTACCCTCTCCTGAGGTAGTCTATGCCAAGGATACAAGGGGCCTCTGGGCCGGTCACAATGGGGTGCTTTTCCCACTTGTCCCCTGTCAAGCTCACCTCAGCCTCCAATACAGTCAATTCTTGGCATCCCCCTGTCACTCCAGAGATCCAGCTGGGTTCTGTGCCCCTGTACCCTGATGGCACCAGCGTACACTGTGCACCAGTGTCTACCAAAGCCTTATACCTCTGTGGGTCTGATGTGCCAGGCCATCGAATCCACACAGTCCAGTATATCCGGTCATCCCTTTCCTCCTCCTGGCCGAAGGCAGGGACCCTCTATTGCTGTTCCTCATCAGAGTATTCACTGTCTGACCCTTGCGGTGACAGACCAGAAGTCCCCTCACCAGAATCAAGGGAGGTGGTTTCAGTTCTTCTATGCCTGGAGGATCGCTGATTGCTTTCTTGGGCCTCTACAGCAACTACGCTGACAGCCTTCTTCTTGGGTGACCCCTTCTTAACAGCTGTCTTCCCTCTCAGTTCACGTACGCGGGCTTCCAGCTTAAAGGTGGGTTCACCATCCCACTTCCTCATGTCCTCCCCTTGATCACGCAGGAAGAACCAGAGTGCACCACGCGGCATATTCCTTGGGCTCCCTTTTCCTCTGACCGGGGCAGGAGAGGACTGATTTCTTGGAGCATCCCTAACAGCCAAGGTACTATCCTGTAGGGATGAGGAGACACAGAGATTTTCTTCAAAGTTTTGGAGCCAAGATGACACTTTCTCCACAGTTGGTGTATCCATATCTGGGCAATACGTTGCTGCCAAGCTGTTAGAATATGATGCTGGGGCACGTTGAATCACCTTTCTCCACATGGTCCGTGTGCACAGGACAACCTCTGCATCTTTGGAGACCTCCTCATCATCTAGATCACTGTAGATGACTTCCACCACTGCTAACTCTCTCAGGTACTGGATGCCTTCATCTGCGGTAGTCCACTTTCCTGAGGAGTTCACAAGATCTTCCTTGAATGGATATCTTGCCCTCACACTTGAGAGGAGCCGGCTCCAGAGACTGCAAATTGCTGCCTCTTTTCCAATTCCTCTCTCAATTCCCTAGTTTCCAGCGAGGGATCCCAGCTGTTGGACTTCCTTACTTTCCAGTTGCTGACTGTCGGCCCCGTTATCCCAGCATCAGAGCAGCCAGGCAGGGATCCGCTCACCTGGCTGGCGGCTGTAGTCTTTCCGCATGTTCTGAAGTTCTGAGGAGGTCAGGGACTGGGTAGTTTCCGCTTCCTGTTTAAGTTCTTTCACTCCTCCCTCCAATTTCTTTGTCGAAGGACGGCTTCTAGATTAAACCTTTCCTCTTCTTCTTCCTCTTCCCTTACTAATCGATGATATGGACCTGTTGATCTCCTTGTCCACTGTTTCTTTTTCACTACTGGGGCAATTACTGTAGTTGTTATTTGGGTCCCTATCTCAAGCATGGTGTCTTCAGATGCAGTCTGGGTCCTTGCCTCAACCATGGTCCTCTGAGAGTGCTGAACTATGGCTCAGTAGGCATAGGCCAGGCCCCAGTACAGTGCGAGAAGCTGCTGGTTTTCATTGGGGTAGGCGAGGCACTCTTCTATCAGGTGGCGTGTCAGTTTGCCAGGGTCAAATATACCTTTATTATGATTGGTGTAAAATCTCCTCGCTTTACTTTTAAAGGTATATCCTAGAGAAAATTCAGAGTGAATGCTCAATGAGGGGTGGTCGCACCTTGTAGGCGGGTAGCTTTTGGGATGGAGGTGTGTTTTGGTATTATAATGAGCAAAGTTCACCCAGAGAACATGATTCAGTGTGTCACTACTCCAGAACTGGGCACTTATGATATAAATCAGAAGTCAGGCCATAGCATTGACAGAACCCCATTATTTCACCTCCTTGCTTCGGTGGATTCAATGCAGGGACCTTCCATTCTTGTTCCAGTAGTTCCAGTTCCCTATCCCTGCGGTGATATCACCGAGCCTGGCTGTGGTGTCTCCAATACGTTCCACCCTCTGTGTTGTTTCTCAGAGTCAGCATACCAAGCTCCCCTGGTGTTGCTAACATCTAAGGTTGCAGGTTATGTTGCTTAGGGAATTATTATGGAACAGATTTCTTGCATATCCACTGCATTCCACCCTGGAGGTTTACCTTCCCTTAAGAGGGGGAGGGGACATATCAATAAGTCACCTCCAGCAATCATTCCACACTCTCTTGTAATAAAAGACATGATGGCATTTTTTGAATTGTCATTAAGAGAAAAAATAAATTTGGAAAATGCATTAGCATGTTAATGGGTGAATGTAAAAAGTCTTCAAAGCAAATTAAGCCTATGACAGTACTGCTACATGCACTTCTAAAGGGCATATGTTCTAAAGGGTACCTTCTTTTTGCTTCCACCTCTACAACGTCAGTCTAATATTCATGCTCAGCACACACTTGATCTACAGACAGGCTATTTTTCTTTTACCTCTCAATACTGAACTTAGTTCTATCATTTAAGAAAAATCCATTATTTGCTGTATATCAGGATACCAATCTGGGAAGTGCTTCTAGGCAAATTTACCCTCCATCCCTCTTTGCCAAAACATATGACCTGACATGCAGCACAATTTGTGCGGTTCTGCTGCACAGAGAGCAGACTCAAGTCGTGTATGCCGTTCCCCATGCACATCTTCGGGAGCTCTGTCCCATGGGGCTGTGTCCAGACATGAGCTGCGTTATGTCCGCTGGTGATCCACACACAATCTGAGAGTCTGCCATGCAGACAACAGCAACCTCCACACAGCAATGCAATGTGGAGCCAGCTTACACCAAGCAGGTGCAACAAGTTGCACATTGGTTGATATTTTCATGGCATTATATTGGAAACAAAAGAATGAAACACTAATAATACACAAATTATAGACTGTGAAAAGAAGAGAGTGAAATTTAAGGATTAATATTTCAAAGGAATCACAGTTTGGAATATTTTTTCATTTCTGTCTAAGTCTTTCTTCTGCACAATGGATGAACATAAGGGGACTGGTATTCTTTACAGACTTAAATATAGGAAACCAAAACCATTTAAAATTTGAAATATTATTAGAGATTGCAATTACATGAAAATTACAGTTTTCCCTTTTAATGTTCACTATTGGTAATGGATTTTTGTTATGCACAGAATGACACTACAATTCTTTGCTTCTTCATAAACTGTGAATACTTGCTTTATTTTACTTTGCCTTTTCACTTTTTATTCCTGTAAGAAGAATTAAGGCCAGTGGTAAATTAGATATGCTTCTAAACCAAAATATATTTTTTCCCACTCAAAATAGACTAGACTAGACTAGACTAGACTAGTCTAGAATAGAATAAAATAGGAGTAGAGTAGACTAGAATAGTTCAGTTGGAAGGGACCTACAACGATCATCTAGTCCAACTGCCTGACCACTTCAGGGCTGACCAAAAGTTAAAGCGTGTTGTTAAGGGCATTGTCCAAATGCCTCTTAAACACTGACAGGCTTGGGGCATTGACCACCTCTCTAGGAAGCCTGTTCCAGTGTTTGACCACCCTCTCGGTAAAGAAATGCTTCCTAATGTCCAGTCTGAACTTCCCCGGCACAGCTTTGAACCATTCCTGTGCGTCCTATTACTGGATACCAGGGAGAAGAGCTCAGCACCTCCCTCTCCACTTCCCCTCCTCAGGAAGCTGCAGAGAGCAATGAGGTCACCCCGCAGCCTCCTTTTCTCCAAACTAGACAAACCCAGAGTCCTTAGCCGCTCCTCATAGGACATGCCTTCCAGCCCGTTCACCAGCTTTGTTGTCCTCCTCTGGATGCATTTGAGTACCTTAACATCCTTCTTAAATTGTGGGATCCAGAACTGCACACAATACTCAAGGTGAGGCTGCACCAACACTAAATACAGTGGGATAATCACCTCTTTTGACTGGCTGGTTATACTGTGTTTAATGCACCCCAGGATGCGGATTGCCCTCTTGGCTTCCAGGGCACACTGGTGGCTCATATTGAGCCTGCTGTCAACCAGCATCCCCAGATCCCTTTCTTTCTGCAGGGCTGCTCTCAAGCCACTCCTCTCCCAATTTATACTTCTGTCCAGCGTTGCTTCATCCCAGGTGCAGAATCTGGCATTTGGACTTGTTAAATTTCATGCCACTGATTGCCCAATGCTCCAGTCTATCCAGATCCCTCTGCAAGGCCTTTCATCCCTCGAGAGTGTCAACAGCACCTCCCAGTTTAATATTGTCAGCAAACTTGCTAATGGTGCATTCAGCTCCTGCATCCAGATCATTGATAAAAATATTGAACAGAACTGGCCCTAGGATTGAACCCGGAGGAACGCCACTGGTGACCAGTCACCAGCCAGATGTAGCCCCATTCACTACAACCCTTTGAGCCCTGTCATTCAGCCAGTTCTTCACCCAGCGCACCGTGAACCTGCTCAGTATCAAGACATTTATCAAAAGTTATTCTTGGTGGAAAAAATGTGTTTTCAAATATTTAAACAAAACTCTGTATCCCAGGTCAGTTTGCTTAGCCATTTCTCACCCATTGTTTGGTACTGAATTCCTGATGTTGTAAATTGCATATGGAAAACTTAGTTCTCTGAGATGATGTATTATCTTTTGCCTCAAAAATTTGTGTGCTGGTTTTGGCTGGGATAGAGTTAATTTTCTTCACAGTAGCTAGTATGGGGCTATGTTTTGGGTTTGTGCTGGAAACAGTGTTGATAATACAGGGATGTTTTCATTACTGCTGAGCAGTGCTTACACAGAGTCAAGGCCTTTTCTGCTTTTCACACCACCCCACCAGCGAGTGGGCTGGGGGTGCACAAGAAGTTGGGAGGGGACACAGCTGGGACAGCTGACCCCAACTGACCAAAGGGATATTCCAGACCATATGTTGTCATGCTCACCAATAAAACTGGGGGGCAGGTTGGCAGGGTGGCCGCTGCTTGGAGACTGGCTGGGCATCGGTCAGTTGGTGGTGAGCAATTGTTTTCATTTGCATGACTTGTCTTTCTTGGGTTTTATTTCTCTCTCTTTGTTATTTTCCTTTTCATTTATTATTATTGTTATTGTTATATTTCAATTATTAAACTGTTATTATCTCAACCCATGAGTTTTCTCACTTTTACCCTTCCGATTCTCTCCCCCCATCCCACCGGGGGAAGTGAGTGAGTGGCTGTGTGGTGCTTAGTTGCCCACTGGGGTTGAACCACGACAGTCCTTTATGGCACCCAACGTGGGGCTTGAAAGGTTTGAGATAATAACAGATTGACCAGAGCGTATTAGAAGGGATTTATATCTGTTAACAGTTGTGGGTCACGATACTGATTCATCTGTTCTTGATATTCGTTTATCAGATCTGTGCCATGCTCCTTTTTTTGCTGTACATGTTAAAGACTGGATTTGGCTTTTGCAGTTTGCTGTGCTCTGTAGTGATTAGTGATGTTTTGTCTGGGAGATTTGTTATTAAAACACTGACCTTGAACTTAATCTGGTGTTTGGGCTCTGTACTGAAGCCATTACTGTGCTTCAGGTACCATCTCATGGAGACAATTAACAATTATACTTATTCCTCTGAGAGTTTTTTTTGTGGAGGAAATACAGAATGGCACCTTCACCACCTTCTTCTGTGATGTTTTCTCCCTTGTTACTATAGCTTTTCAGTATCTTGAACATCCTTGGATAGTTAAAGTACTTCTATTGGTATTAGGAATATTGCTTCGGTTTTGTCTAAAGTTAACAAGCAATTTAGGAATATGACCCAGGCTCAGCAACAGTACGGTCATGGGTCACAAGGCATGTGGGAGAATATGGGCAGGTATCCAGAGAACTCCTCACTTCCAATGGTCTGGAACTTCACTCCCAAACAAGTGCAGGATCCCGATGAAGTGATAGAATGTTTGGAAAAAAAAAGTCTTGACTATTCCAAAGAGGCACAACTTACCACACTGTGCTGGGCCCTGGCCAGCATCTACCAAATGCTGCTCAATATTATGCAGCACCCTCAAGGAGAAGAGAGGATCTCTGGATCTGAAAACATACCAACAGCCACTATGGCTAAACCAGACACTCTATCAGTTGCCCCTATAACTAAAAAGAAACAATGGAAGTGAAAACTCATTTAGTAAGGGATGAAGAAGCTTCTCCTGAGAGGGAGCAGGATAAAGAATCAGAAGAGGCAGCCTGTTCTGCAGCAGAGCAGTCACAAGAACAGGAGGAGGAAGAGACTGAAATCATTGTCCTGGTTTCTGGCTGGGGTTAAACCACGACAATCATAAATGAGACAGAAACCACCCGATCCCTATCCCTAAGTGAGCTGTGAGATATGCACAAAGATTTCAGCCGTCAACCAGGCGAGCTAATTCTCAGCTGGTTACTCCGATGCTGGGATATTGGGGCCAATAGTCAGGAATTAGAGGTTAAGGAAGCCCAGCAGCTGGGATCCCTTGTTAGGGATAAGGCTATTGACAAAGGGATTGGAAAAAGGGCAGGAGTCTTTGGCGGCAACTCCTGTCAAGTGTGAAGAACAGGTATCCCTTCAAGGAAGAACTTGCAAATTCCCGAAGCAAATGGACCACCACTGAGGGAAGTATCCAGTATCTGAGGGAATTAGCCATGGTGGAGGTGATCTATAACAACCTGGATGATGAAGAATAGACATGAGCAGGTTGAAAGCTTATGGGTAAGAATTAGAGACCAAGGCACCAAAGGGAACCTTGTGGTTGGTGTCTACTACAGGCCGCCCAATCAAGGGGAGCCTATTGACGAAGCCTTCTTACTCCAGCTACAGGAGGCACCGCGCTCACAGGCTCTCATCCTGCTGGGGGACTTCAACCACCCCAACATCTGCTGGAAAAGTAGCACGGCGAGCTGTAGGCAATCCAGGAGACTCCTGGAATGCATTGAGGATAACTTCTTAAGCCAGGTAATAGACAGCCCTACCAGAGGGGATGCGATACTGGACCTGATGGTCACCAATGGAAGTGAACTAATCGGTGACGTCAAGATTGGAAGCAGCCTGGACTGCAGTGGTCATGCACTGGTGGAGTTCACATTCCTGAGGCATATGGGTCAGGCAAAGAGTAAAGTCAGCACCCTGAATTTTAGGAAAGCAAAATTCCAGCCCTTCAAGGAGTTAGTCAATAGGACCCCCTGGGAAACTGTCCTCAGGGACAAGGGAGCAGAACAGAGCTGGCAGATCATTAAGGACTGTTTCCATAGAGTGCAAGAGCTCTCGATCGTCAGAAAGAAATCAGGAAAGGACAGCAAGAGACCAGCATGGATGAGCTGCTGGTCAAACTGAAGGGCAAGAAGGAAATGCACGGCAGTGGAAGCAGGGACAGGTATCCTGGGAGGAGTATAGGGATGCTTCCTGGTTGTGTAGGGATGGGGTCAGGAAGGCCAAGGCGTGGCTGGAGCTGAACTTGGCAAGGGATGCAAAGAATAATAAGAAGGGGTTCTACAGGTATGTCAGCCAGAAAAGGAAAGTCAAAGAAAGCGTACCCCCCCCCTTGATGAACAAGACTGGCAAACTGGTAACAACAGACAAGGAGAAGGCTGAGGTACTCAACAACTTTTTTGCCTCAGTCTTCACTGGCAACCTCTCTTCCCACACCTGTCGAGTGGATGGACCGCAAGAGAGGGACTGGGGGAGCAAAGTCCCTCCCACTGTAAGAGAAGATCAGGTTTGTGACCACCTGAGGAACCTGAACATACATAAGTCTATGGGACCTGACGAGATGCATCCCAGAGTCCTGAGGGAATTGGCTGATGCAGTTGCCAAGCCACTCTCCATCATATTTGAAAAGTCATGGCAGTCAGGTGAAGTCCCCGGTGACTGGAAAAAGGGAAACATTGCACTCATTTTTAAAGAGGGTAGAAAGGAGGACCCTGGGAACTACCGACCTGTCAGCCCCACCTCCGTGCCTGGGAATATCATGGAACAGATCCTCCTAGAAGCTATGCTAAGACACACGGAGGACAGGGAGGTGATTTGAGACAGCCAGCATGGCTTCACCAAGGGCAAGTCCTGCCTGACCAACCTAGTGGCCTTCTATGATGGAGTGACTACATCAGTGGACAAGGGAAGAGCTACGGATGTCATCTATCTGGACTTCTGTAAGGCCTTTGACAGGATCCCCCACAACATCCTTCTCTCTAAATTGGAGAGCTATGGATTTGATGGGTGGACTGTTCGGTGGATGAGGAATTGGCTGGATGGTTGCATCCAGAGGGTAGTGGTCAATGGCTTAATGTCCAGATGGAGATCGGTGACAAGTGGTGTCCTTCAGGGGTCTGTATTGGGACCAGTGCTACTTAATATCTTTGTCAATGACATAGACAGTGGGAACGAGTGCACCCTCAGCGAGTTTGCCGACAACACCAAGCTGTGTGGTGCGGTTGACATGCCTGAGGGATGGGATGCCATCCAGAGGGACCTGGACAAGCTCAAGAAGTGGAACCATGTGAGAACCTCATGAGGTTCAACAAGGCCAAGTGCAAGGTCCTGCACCTGGGTCAGGGCAACCCCCAGTATCAGTACAGGCTGAGGGATGAGTGGATTGAGAGCAGCCCTGCAGAGAAGGACTTGGGGATACTGATGGATGAAAAGCTGGACATGAGCCAGCAATGTGCACTCGCAGCCCAGAAAGACAACTGTATCCTGGGCTGCATCAAAAGAAGCATAACCAGCAGGTCAAGGGAGGTGATTCTGCCCCTCTACTCTGCTCTGGTGAGACCCCACCTGGAGTACTGCGTTCAGCTCTGCAGCCCTCAGCACAGGAGAGAAGTGGACCTGTTGGTGCAGGTCCAGAGGAGGGCCACAAAATGATCCAAGGGCTGGAACACCTCTCCTATGAGGAAAGGCCGAGAGAGTTGGGGTTGTTTAGCCTGGAGAAGAGAAGGCTCCAGGGAGACCTTATTGCAGCCTTTCAGTAATTAAAGGGGGCTTATAAGAAGGATGGTGTTTTGGATTTGTGTGGTGGGGTTTTGGTAGCGGGGGAGGGGCTGCAGGGGTGGCTTCTGTGAGAAGCTGCTAGAAGCTTCTCCAGCTCCAATTTGGACCCGCCTCTGGCCAAGGCCGACCCAATCAAGAATGGTGGCAGCACCTCTGGGATAACATATTGTGATGGGTTGACCCTGGCTAGTTGCCAGGTGCCCACCAAAGCCGTTCTATCACTCCCCCTCCTCAGCTGGACAGGGGAGAGAAAATATAACAAAGAGCTTGTGGGTCGAGATAAGGACAGGAGAGAGATCACTCACCAATTACCGTCACGGGCAAAACAGACTCAGCTTGGGGAAAATTAACTCACTTTATTACAAATCAACCAGAGCAAGGTAATAAGGAATAAAACCAAATCTCAGAACACCTTCCCCCCACCCCTCCCTTCTTCCCGGGCACAACTTCACTCCCGGATTCTCTACCAACCCCCCCAGCGGCACAGGGGGACGGGGAATGGGGTTTACGGTCAGTTCATCACACGTTATTTCTGCCGCTTCATCCTCCTCAGGGGCAGGACTCCTCACACTCTTCCCCTGCTCCAGCGTGGGGTCCCTCCCGCGGGAGACAGTCCTCCACGAACTTCTCCAACGTGGGTCCTTCCCACGGGCTGCAGTTCTTCACAAACTGCTCCAGCATGGGTCTTT
The DNA here is from genome assembly GCF_900496995.4 of Aquila chrysaetos chrysaetos. Classification (NCBI taxonomy): domain Eukaryota; kingdom Metazoa; phylum Chordata; class Aves; order Accipitriformes; family Accipitridae; genus Aquila; species Aquila chrysaetos. The sequence goes on along the minus strand of NW_024470321.1, from coordinate 4,321,998 downwards.
TCCACGGTGTGCAGTCCTTCAGGAACAGACTGCTCCAGCGTGGGTCCCCCACGGGGTCACAAGTCCTGCCAGAAAACCTGCTCCGTGGGCTCCTCTCTCCACAGATCCGCAGGTCCTGCCAGGAGCCTGCTCCAGCGCAGGGTTCCCACGGGGTCACAGCCTCCTTCGGGAACCCACCTGCTCCGGCGTGGGGTCCTCCATAGCCTGCAGGTGGATATCTGCTCCACCGTGGACCTCCATGGACTGCAGGGGGACAGCCTGCCTCACCATGGTCTTCACCACGGGCTGCAGGGGAATCTCTGCTCTGGCGCCTGGAGCATCTCCTCCGCAGGGTTGTTTCTCTTACATGTTCTCACTCCTCTCTCCGGCTGCCGTTTACTGTCTGTCCCAACTTTTTTTCCTTCTTAAAAATGTTATCACAGAGGCGTTACCACTATCGCTGATTGGCTTGGCCTTGGCCGGCGGCAGGTCCGTCTTAGAGCCGGCTGGTATTGGCTCTCTCTCGATCACAGGGGAAGCTTCCAGCAGCTTCTTACAGAAGCCACCCCTGTAACCCCCCCCCCCCCCCCCCGCTAACAAAACCTTGCCACACAAAGCCAATACACATATTTAAGAAGAGGAATCTACAGTAGGGGAGGAAATTGGAAACTGAGAGAAACACCTATGCAGATACAAAGGTCAGTGAAGAAGGAGGGGGAGGAGATGTGCCGGAGGAGGTGATTTCCCTGCAGCCCATGGTGAGACAGCAGGCTGTCCCCCTGCAGCCCATGTAGGTGAGCAGTGGAGCAGATGCCCACCTGCAGCCCGTGGAGGACCCCATGCCAGAGCAGTCGGATGCCTCTGAAGATGGCCATGACTCCATGGGAAAACCCACGCTGGAGCAGCCTGTGCCTGAAGGTCTGCGGCCCGCAGAAAGGACCGACGCTGGAGCAGTTTGTGAAGAACTTCAGCCCCTTGAAGGGACCTCACACTGGAGCAGGGGAAGAGTGTGGAGTCCTCCCCCTGAGGTGGAAGGAGCGACAGAGACAATGTGTGACAAACTGACCACAACCCCCATTCCCCATCCCCCTGCGCCACCGGGGGGAGGAGGTAGAGGAAGCCGGGAGTGGAGCTGAGCTGGGAAGGAGGGAGGGGTGGGGGGAAGGTGTTCTAAGGTTTGGTTTTACTTCCTAATAACCTTGCCTTGTTTTGATTTGTAGCAAATTAAATTGATTTTGTTTTTTCCCTAAGTTGAGTTTGTCTTTTGCCTGTGACCATAAGTGGTGAGTGATTCCTCCCTCTCCTTGTCTTGACCCATGAGCGTTTCTTTATATGTTCTCCTCCTCATCCCACAGTGGCTGGGGGGGAGGAGTGAGCAAGTGGCTTTGTGGTGCTTTGTTACCGGCTGGGCTTAAACCACAACAGATGGGGACAATCTTTTTAGTAAGGCCTGTTGTGATAGGACAAGGGGTAATGTTTTTAAACTAAAAGAGGGTAGATTTAGACTAGGTATAAGGAAGAAATGTTTTACAGTGAGGGTGGTGAAACACTGGAACAGGTTGCCCAGAGAGGTGGTAGATGCCCCATCCTTGGAACATTCAAGGTCAGGTTGGACGGGGCTCTGAGCAACCTGATCTAGTTGCAGATGTCCCTGCTCATTGCAGGGTGGTTGGACTAAATGACCTTTAAAGGTCCCTTCCAACTCAAGCTATTCTATGATTCTATGATATGACCAGGTATCCAAAGACCTGGATGAAATCCAGTGCATGCAGTCCATGTGGCAAAAGTTTATACAAAATGCTCTGATGTCATACACCAACACCCAGGTGATAATGAGCTAGACAGACATGGAGGTGCCAAATATAGATGGATTGGCCAGACAACTCCAAGAATACAAAGATAATCTCGCTTCCTCCATGCGGGCCTGTGTCTCAGCTGTGAAGGAACTGACCCAAAAATTGTCCAAGCAATCTGAGAAGGATAAGTCTTCCTCATGCACTCCAACCAAGACCTCAGCTATTAAGGGTCAGCCTTTTTCTGTTCAAGGGAGAGGGTACCGGTGGCACACACCACGTGCAACCCTGTGGTTCTTCCTGCATGACCCGGGGGAGGACATGAGGAAGTGGGATGGTGAACCTACTTGGAGACTAGAAGCTTGGGTACAGGAGCTGCAAGGAAAAACAACAGCCAAAAAGCATCCATCCAGGAAAATAACTGCTCCAGTGTCTGTTGGGCAGATGTCACATCCCAAACTCTCAGGACGACAACTCAGGTTTGCTGATTCCCAGGTCAAGATTAAGGTGAAATGACACCAGGGAACCTTTAACTCACAAAACTCAACTTTTATTCACTCACAACAAGAATTGGCATGCTCACCACAAGAACTGGTATGCTCACAACAAAAATTGGCATGAAACTATGTCAGCAAACTGTGTAACATGTGCTAACCATACATCACCAAACATATACTACAGGCCTTGCTTATTTGGGGATCAGTTCAGGGAAGACAATAAGGACATCTGTCCCGTTAAGTCACGAGATTCAAAGTGGACCCCCTTGCTTTCTAGACTCCTTCTCAGTGAGGAGCCTAGGGGCAGCTAGATCCACTCCTAGTCCCAGACTTGGTCAATGGTTTATGTAAAGTAATGGATAAGGTGCAGGGATTACGGGAAAAAAAGAGAGAGAGAAGAGAAAGATTTCACCAGTCCTGGGTCCAGCATTGGTTCAGTCAGCCTAGGGGTCCAGTCAGCCGAGGGGTCCAGTTCCAGTGGGCGTGCCCACGCGGGGCTTCAGTTTGTGTCCTTTTATCAATCATCCTTGCCCCTCCTTCGGGCAGGCACTTGAACTCATTAGGCTAATATAGGTGTCATGAGGAGTTTGTGAGCCTTTAGGAAATGGGTCAGTGGGCTTGGGGGGTCATTTGCGGAGTAACTTCCCTTTCCCTGCAGACATGATCTTTGGCCATGCATGGTGAGCTGCCCTGCTCAGCATATCAGAACAGCATATCAGAACATGGAGCTGTGCACTCTCCCGCACACAGTCCCCTCCCTGTCCTGTTGCTGATGGGTGCTGATTGGCTTCTTTTCATCTGTGGTTCCTTGTGAGGCAGAGTTCATAGTTAAGCAGAGCTTGCCCCACCACAATGTTTGAGACATTAACTCTTTCAGTCTCTCACACCACTCTGTGGCTCAAACATTGTCTATATAATATTCTCCATAGTCTTCTCCCAGGCTGGTGATTTAGATGTAAAGAAAGGAGGGAGAGAGATAACATCAGACAGAAGAAGGAGAAAAGAGAGGGAAGAGATGGCACGGGTAATCATACAGTGAACAATTGCAAAGCCAAGCATTAAGAACAAAAATCCACATACCAACATGAGTCCAATGCTAACAAGCCATTTTCCCCACTCCGTGAGTCCCAAGTATGTTAGGAGGGAAGTCAGCAATGATCCTCCATTAAACCGGTCTCTTGGTTGCATCGCTTGGAAAAGTTCTCCAGTCTTGTCTGTAACTTCTCTCATCTTCTTTCGCCCTTCTTCTAAGGAGGTGGTTGCACTGTGTATGGTGAGACAGCATTCTCTGTCGGTGAGATTTAACATCCCATATACCCTGTGTTCTTTTAGCAACAACATCACAAGATTCAAGGTTTCCTCCTCAGGGAAGAAGATAAATCTTTGAATAGTCAGAGGGAGGAGGTGGTTTTTTTTTTAGAGCCATGAAAGGTCCCCCAGAAGTGTTGTTCCAGGAGCAATTTTGTTTACCAGCTTTTTTTTTTTTTTCCACAGGATTGGTGATATTTAGATTAATGAGGCCAAATTGAATCCCTTTGTACCAACACCTTGATTGGTGTCATTCCAGAGGTGCATAAAACCTTGAATCAAATTCCAAGCTAAATCTGGAGAATCTTTTCCCTGTCCTCCAGTGGAAAGGATCAGGATGAGGGAGAAGTCTCCCCAAAGCATCTTTCCCTATAATAACAGACAGAAATTACAAATAACAATAAACTGATAACACAAATGACAATTAATATTGTCAGGACTAACACGTGTCCCTTGCCATCTTTCTCCTTGGTTCTACAAAGTGCAAATATAAAGCATGTATAGATTAAAACGAGGGTATTATCCATCGCATGTGGATTTGGTGGTCTTTTCCATGTGCATCGGTTGCTATCCACGCATACAAGTTCAAAGGGTTTTTTTTACTTCCCCTACAATAGGTAAATCTACCAGAACAAGTTGTCCAGGACAGTGGAGGGGGTGTATTGTATCTTTCTTATCTTATTAACTCTTTCAGTCTCTCACAGCAGAGTAGAAGGGCTGATCGTACTTTTAACCCTGATGAAGGGACTTCTGTTTGCAGTTACAGAAATCAAGTAATGAGTGCTCCGACCAGGAATAGAGGGGCCCTGCCTTCAGCCAGGCAGAGGAAAGAGACAACCGGGTTTACTGGACTGTGTGTGTTCATTGGCCTGGCACGTCAGTCCCACAGGAGTACAAAGCTCTAGTGGACACCGGTGCACAGTTTACTTTAATACCATCAGATTAGAAAGGGGCAGAATCCATCTGTATTTCTGGAGTGATGGAAGGATCCCAAGAACTGTCTGTGTTGGAGGCTGAGGTAAGCCTAAGTGGGAATGAGCAGCAAAACCATCCTATTGTGACTGGTCCGGAGGCCCCTTGTATCCTTGGCATAGACTACCTCAGGAGAGGGTACTTCAAGGACCCAAAGGGATACTGGTGGGCCTTTGGTATAGCTGCCTTGAGTACGGACAAGATTAAGCAGCTGTCTAGCTTGCCTGGTCCTTCACAGGATCCTTCTGTGGTGGGGTTGCTGTGGGTTAAAGAACAGCAGGTGCTAATCGCTACCATGACAGTGCACCAGCAACAATATCACACCAATTGAGACTCCCTGATTCCCATCCATAAACTGATCCGGTGACTGGAGAGTCAAGGAGTGATCAGTAAGACTCATTCACCCTTTAATAGTCCCATATGGCCAGTGCAAAAATCTAATGGAGGGTGGAGGCTAACAGTGGACTATTGAGGCCTGAACAAAGTCACACCACCACTGAGTGCTGCTGTACCAGACATGCTAGAACTCCAATATGAACTGGAGTCAAAGGCCGCCAAATGGTATGCAACAACTGATATCGCTAACATGTTTTTCTCAGTCCCTCTGGCAGCAAAGTGCAGGCCACAGCTTTCGCGTGGAGAAGTATCCAGTACACATGGAATCAACTGCCCCAGGGGTGGAAACACAGCCCCACCATTTGCCATGGACTAATCCAAATTGCACTGGAGAAGGGTGAAGCTCTGGAACACCTGCAATACATTGATGACATCATTGTATGGGGCCACACAGCAGAAGAAGTTTTCGAGAAAGGGAAGAAAATAATCCAAATCCTCTGAAAGCTGGTTTTGCCATAAAAGAAAGTAAGGTCAAGGGACCTGCACGGGAGATCCAGTTTTTAGAAATAAAATGGCAATATAGGTGTCATCATATCCCAACAGATATGATCAATAAAATAACAGCTAAGTCTCCACCAACTAACAAAAAAGGAAACACAAGTTTTCTTAGGTGTCGTGGGTTTTTGGGGAATGCATATTCCAGGTTATACTCTGATCATAAGCCCTCTGTATTGAGTGACCCAGAAGAAGAATGATTTTGAATGGGGCCATGAGCAGCAGCAAGCCTTTGACCAAATTAAACAGGAGATAGTTCATGTGGTAGCCCTTGGGCCAGTCTGGGCAGGACAAGATGTTAAAAATGTGCTCTACACCAGTCAGGGACCATGGCCCCACCTGGAGCCTCTGGCAGAAAACACCTGGAGAGACTCAAGGTTGACCTCTAGGGTTCTGGAGTTGGGGATATAGAGGATCTGAAGCCCGTTATACCCCAACTGAAAAAGAAATATTAGCAGCATATGAAGGGGTTTGAGCTGCTTCAGAAGTAGTTGGTACTGAAAGACAGCTCCTTTTGGCACCTCAATTGCCTATGTTGGGCTAGATGTTCAAAGGGAGGGTCTCATCTACACATCATGCAACTGATGCCACATGGAGTAACTGGGTCAAACTGATAATGCAATGGGCTCAAATGGGAAATCCCACAGCCCCAGGAATCCTGGAAGCGATCATGGACTGGCCAGAAGCCCAAAACTTCAGAGTGTCGCCAGAGGAGGTAACTCGTATTGAAGAGGCCCCACTATATAAAAAATTACCAGAAAATGAAAAGCAATATGCCCTGTTTACAGATGGATCCTCTGGTATTGTGGGAAAACATCGAAAGTGGAAAGCTTCTGTGTGGAGTCCTACATGACAAGTCGCAGAAACTGCTGAAGGAGAAGGTGAATCAAGTCAGTTTGCAGAGGTGAAAGCCATCCAGCTAGCGTTAGACATTGCTGAATGAGAAGAATGGCCAGTACTTTATACTGGCTCATGGATGGTGGCAAATGCCCTGTGGGGGTGGCTACAGCAATGGAAGCAGAGCAACTGGCAGCGCAGAGGTAAACCCATCTGGGCTGCTGCACCGTGGCAAGATATTGCATCCCGGCTAGAATGTGGTTGTAAAAGTATGTCACATAGATGCTCACATACCAAAGAGTCGGGCCGCTGAAGAACATTGAAACAATGAGCAGGTGGACCAGGCTGCTAGAATTGAAGTGGCTCAGGTGGACCTGGACTGGCAACATCAAGGTGAGCTATTTATAGCTCGATGGGCCCATGACACATCAGGACATTTAGGAAGGGATGGAACATACAAATCGGCTTGTGATCCAGGGTGGACTTGACTATTGATGCCATTGCACAGGTTATCCATGAATGTAAAACGTGCACCATAATCAAACAAGCCAAACGGCTAAAGCCTTTTTGCTATAGAGGACGATGGCTGAAATATCAATATGGGGAGGCCTGGCAGATTGATTATATCACACTACCATGAACCCGCCATAGCAAGCACCATGTGCTTACAATGGTGGAAGCAACCACCGGATGGCTGGAAACATATCCTGTGACCCATGCCACTGCCCGGGATACTATCTTGGGCCTTGAAAAGCAGGTCTTGTGGTGACACGGCACCCCTGAAAGAATTGAGTCCGATAACGGGACTCATTTCCGAAACAACCTCATTAACACCTGGGCCAAGGAGCATGGCATTGAGTGGGTGTATCACATCCCCTTATGATGCACCAGCCTCTGGGAAAATCGTATGATACAATGGACTGTTAAAAGCTACACTGAGAGCAATGGGTGGTGGGACATTCAAGTATTGGGATACACATTTAGCAGAAGCCACCTGGCTAGAAACACTAGAGGATCTGCCAGTCGACCTGGCCCTGCCCAACCAAAACCCCTGCGCACTGTGGAAGGAGATAAGTTCCCCATAGTACATACAAGGAACTGGCTAAGAAAAACAGTCTGGGTTATTCCTTCCTCAGGAAAGGGTAAACTTATTTGTGGGATTGGTTTTGCTCAAGGACCTGGGTGCACTTGGTGGGTAATGGGGGACTCCAATGTGTACCTCAAGGTGATTTAATCCTGGGTGAAAATAATCCATGATTTCAGTTGTATGATGGCAGTATTACATGATGCTGTATGTCACCACTGCTGTGACTGTCATATATCAAAGGTTTTATAGCAGAAACCTCTTGCTGCTAGCCAAGCTAGAGGCAAGAGGAAGAATTCATTGCAATGTTAAACCTTATGGCTTAGTCCAAAGGGACCAGGGGTGGAGAATGTAATGGAAATACCTTTAAATTGTTGTAACCCATGATTTGAGTTGCATGTTATGGGAATTACTATAGCAGGAACCACCTGAACCAATGGAGGACACACCTTACAAGAAGCAGTGCAGGTGCAGCAGTGACCTGACCTGAGCTGGCTTTGGTGCCCAGTAACTCCACACAACACACCACCTCTCCTGTCCTGAGTGACCACCATAACAGATGGAGCCCAAAGTCATGGACTAAATGAACTCGGTGGACGCTTTGTGGACATTTTATGGACATTTTACAGGGGTGATCCATAGACTAAAGGAATGATATCTGTGTATTATATCAAAGGATGGGAAGGGGGGGGTGGTTAATGAGGATGTATTGGATAGTGTGGGACCTGAGCATGATGTAAATGGTATGGAATAAGGGGTGGAGAATGTGCTGGTTTTGGCTGGGATAGAGTTAATTTTCTTCACAGTAGCTAGTATGGGGCTATGGTTTGGATTTGTGCTGGAAACAGTGTTGATAATACAGGGATGTTTTCATTACTGCTGAGCAGTGCTTACACAGAGTCAAGGCCTTTTCTGCTTTTCACACCACCCCACCAGCGAGTGGGCTGGGGGTGCACAAGAAGTTGGGAGGGGACACAGCTGGGACAGCTGACCCCAACTGACCAAAGGGATATTCCAGACCATATGTTGTCATGCTCACCAATAAAACTGGGGGGCAGGTTGGCAGGGTGGCCGCTGCTTGGAGACTGGCTGGGCATCGGTCAGTTGGTGGTGAGCAATTGTTTTCATTTGCATGACTTGTCTTTCTTGGGTTTTATTTCTCTCTCTTTGTTATTTTCCTTTTCATTTATTATTATTGTTATTGTTATATTTCAATTATTAAACTGTTATTATCTCAACCCATGAGTTTTCTCACTTTTACCCTTCCGATTCTCTCCCCCCATCCCACCGGGGGAAGTGAGTGAGTGGCTGTGTGGTGCTTAGTTGCCCGCTGGGGTTAAACCATGCAGGAATGTTTGGATTTTTGCAACTTTTAAATTCAGACTATTGCTACTTATTTCATTAGTCTGTCATGCTCCAGCTGAGTGTCATAAAAGCTCAGTGATTACAGCCAATACAAATTCTTTTACCTCTTGCCTTCATGAATCCCTTTACAATTATTGAAGCAGTTAGTGAAAATCAAGAAAAGCAATCAATAAAGGAAATAATTATCAAAATAGAAAGCTGCGGTAGATGAACCTGTGACAGGAATGGGGAAATTGCACAGAGGTACGCTCTTCTCATAGAGGATTTAAATCTAGCGGGCGTCCTAGCATCTCCCCTTCTATTCAGAATACATGAGGTATACTGCATTTGCGATGCTTATTTTCAGTGATCGTACCAGCAGCTGCTGACTACAAGTGCTTATTAATGTATGAAAGAGAGTAGACTAAGATGTCCCAGCAACACAAGAGTATTGAACATGGATGGAAGGGGCAAAGAAGGGGAAAAAATGAACAAATCAAATTTTTTCCATCCTCAGTATCACAAAGCAGCAAGGAAAAAGGATCCAGGGAGAAGTGGATGTAATAGCAAAAATGGGATATATTAAATGCTTTACTCTTGCAACAGACTTGGATACATGAATATTGACCAGGACTGACTGTATTTGGTGTGTCAGTTATTGTTTATACAATATTATGTTTTCTGTCTGGATTGAAGGGCAAATGAATCGAAAAATGCCTTATGATTGTGAAATAAGCTGATATTGAAGAAACCAGAAGAATACCAATGACTCACCACTTCCTTCTGATAGGCTGTACCTTCCTTGTGCAGAGCCAAAGAGTGCACACCATGCAATGAAAGGCTACACATTTAACTTTCCCTTGGAGGAAGATAAATCGATGATGCAGAAGCTGCATGACAGGTGTGACACTAACAAATTTCTGGTTCATTTACAGCCAGAAGGCTAGTCAAAATCAGCATTACCCACAGCATCACAGGTTTTCAGTGTTTTGGTAGGAACTGGGTCTACTTTAAGGAAAATAAATTTAGCTTTGCCACTGAACAAAACACAAAAGCTACCTTAATAGGAGACTCCACTACTAGTTTCTAAGGCCATAACTTTGTTTTAGAAAACTACATGCCCCATTTCAGTTTTGACAGGTTATAAAGATAATCAAAATGAAACCAGTTCTTTTGGAGGGTAAAACTGAGCTAATCTTTAATGTATAAATTTTTATAACATTATGCAAGGAAATATGGCATATCATTTTGCAGAAAGTTGTTACTCCAAAAAAAAAAAAAAAAAGGAGAGAACAGGTAAAGATGTAGGAGCTGATATTCTCTGTGTGTTTATGACATTTCTTCTTATGTAAGTAACTTAGTGATAATCCATTACCATCATTGTATGGAGGAAATATATGCTTGCTCAGTAATGTCCACTCTTGGGAATGCCCTGGGTCTCTATTTAACACAATGCAATAAGAACTGACATGGCATCGATAACTGTAATTCTGTGTGGTGCCCAAGATGGGAGATGATAGGCATCACAGAGATTCATCGATCAGAATTTTCTTTCTTTTTAATCAACCATTTCTATCTGTTCTTACCTTGCACACAGAAGTGCCTTCCCATCCACAGTCCTCTGCTGAGTACTTTATTGAATTACATTCCATTTTTAATGTAATATACAAATAATTTTCTTAATAGTCCATGAATTAGCTTTGGTGCCTTTTCTGTACAGTGTTGTTTCACATAAGAGTACTAAGTGTCTGTCTGTTGTTATCAGAAGAAGATTCTTTTCTGACATTAAAATGTAAATCCACTGGATAATGGTATATGGTATCAAATTAATATATTGTGGGCAAAAGACATTCGTGGTCAAACTGTAATTCTTACGTATGTCTCTTTAGTTGGAGTTACTATGAAGGACTAGAAGACTGCAGGGCATACTTAATTTGTATTAATCAGGTTGCAGATGTCCTTAATTTTTGCATCTTTGGCACAATCTCTGCATCCTGCTTTCTTCCCAGCTGTCAAATACACCTTGAAACTACTTTCCAATTCCAGTGTAGCAGGATCCCAATTATGCACTTAATACATAAAAAAAAAAAAAGGCTGTGCTCTAAGTTAGAACTATACTCTGTATCCCTCCTCCCTAGTAACTCCTCTGCCTGAGCTCTAATGGCTATCTCTTTAGAAGAAAAGCCCACCAGGTGAGGTGTTTTCCTGTACCTGTACAGCCAGCAAGCTGCATCTGGCACTTAAACATCTGGCAGTAAGTCTAAGAAGAGCGTTAGGCAGAGTAAGGTCCCGACATTCAGTATGTCACTGTGACATTGTGCACCCTGGAGGCTTTTTTGTCATGGAGGTAGATGACAGAGTACTCGTATAGAAGCTCCCAACCTGCTCCCAGGCAAGGTGGACTTTACTGAAGGTGTGCAGAATTAATAAAAGACAGTAAATTCCCTGTCAAAGTCAACTGTATTTCTTTCCTTTTCTGATGTGTAGTATATACTTCTTTTCCAGGCTTTTTGTTTAGAAAAGTTGAACAGATGTTTACACAGACAGTGGAGAAGAGTCAACAAGTACTGTTAGACATTAAGGGCAGAGAGATCTTCCAACCTACTTCCTTGTATTTTGTGTCATGATAAAACAATATAAAATACATTTCAATATTTAATTCTTAATCCTACAACAAGGTTTACTTATGAGCAGACCAACTAATATAACACATTTTTCACAGTGGGACACAGTAACGATACATGTTAATGAAGTGGTTTTATGTCATGTATAATGCCGCAAGCTGTGTCATACTGTGGGAAGTGATTTAGCAACTCACCACACAGACAAAAGGCTGTACATTTTAATTTTCTCCCCACTGAGAAACCCAGCATTATCATCCTTCAAAGCTACTACTAGACATGCACAGTGCACACAATCACCAAAAATTAGGATTTGAAAGGAGATGGAAAAAAGTATTTACAGGAAAATAATATTCATGGAAACAATAAAAGGCAAAATACAGTCTGCACTTGCACATCTTTTGACTATCCCCATAGTTTCATGTTCCAGATGCTTCCAAATAAATGATCCTGTTAATCACCAATTTATGTTGATTGCACAGACTGTTGCTGGAACTCTGAGTAATGACCCTAATCAATGCAGCTGATCCTAACTCTGGTATCTGAAAAACATGGCTGTGAAATAAAAGAATACTGAAGTCATTTACTAAAGCAACTACAGCATCTGTTTGAGCATATTACACAAGTAAATGAGCAAATTGCTGTCACTTTAAAATATTTTTTTGCTTGCCATTTTGTATTCATATATATATATATATATCAGGAAACAGATACGGACACATACATATGTGTCCTCACATTTGCCGTTTTTCTTTCTTGCAGTGATGTGCTTTTGATAATTTTTTTTAAAAAAAGTTAAGCAATCAATATTGATGCTGAGCAAGTCCTTTTAGTCCTACATGCTTGTATCTAATACTCCTCTCCTCACTGCACCAGCAATGGTCCCTTAACCCTGGACTGCACTACTCTGCCAAAGAGCCTCTCTTGCACTTCTGGGGTTAGCTATTAGCCTCTCCCTCTTCAGCCCCACAGAGCACCTGCACAGCAATGGCATTTTGGAGGTAGCAAAGTTTTTACAGGCAAAGTAAAGTTCTTTAAGTTTGTAACAACGCTGATAGTCTTGTAGCTATAATTTATCTTGGTCACACAGGGTCATTTATTTTTCCATTTTTTCTTTTAAATAGCAAATCCAGATTCATATTTGCAATATCCAAAATCCAGTTGGTGGCAGGTCACAAGTGGTGTTCCCCAGGGCTCAGTATTGGGGCCAGTTCTCTTTAATATCTTTATTAATGATCTGGACGAGGGGATCGAGTGCATCCTCAGTAAGTTTGCAGATGACACCAAGTTGGGAGGGAGGATTGATCTGCTTGAGGGTAGGAAGGCTCTACAGAGGGATCTGGACAGGCTGGATCGATGGGCCGAGGCCAATTGTATGAAGTTCAACAAGGCCAAGTGCCGGGTCCTGCACTTGGGTCACAACACCCCCATGCAGCGCTACAGGCTTGGGGAAGAGTGGCTGGAAAGCTGCCTGGCAGAAAAAGACCTGGGGGTTCTGGTTGACAGCCGGCTGAATATGAGCCAGCAGTGTGCCCAGGTGGCCAAGGCGGCCAACGGCATCCTGGCCTGTATCAGAAATAGTGTGGCCAGCAGGAGCAGGGAAATGATCATCCCCCTGTACTCGGCACTGGTGAGGCTGCACCTTGAGTACTGTGTTCAGTTTTGGGCCCCTCGCTACAGGAAAGACATTGAGTTGCTGGAGCGTGTCCAGAGAAGGGCAACCAAGTTGGTGAGGGGCCTGGAGCACAAGTCTTATGAGGAGCGGCTGAGGGAGCTGGGGTTGTTTAGCCTGGAGAAAAGGAGGCTGAGGGGAGACCTTATCACTCTCTACAACTACCTGAAAGGAGGTTGTAGTGAGGTGGGTGCTGGTCTCTTCTGTCAGGTGGCTGGTGATAGGACGAGAGGAAATGGCCTCAAGTTGTGCCAGGGGAGGTTTAGATTGGATATTAGGAAAAAATGTCTTTACTGAAAGGGTTGTCAGGCATTGGAACAGGCTGCCCAGGGAAGTGGTTGAGTCACCATCCTTGGAGGTATTCAGAAAGCACATAGACAAGGCACTTCAGGACATGGTTTAGTGGGCATGGTTGACCGTTGTACTCGATGATCTTAAAGGTCCTTTCCAATCTAAATGAATCTATGATTCTATGAATATATATGGCAAGTATCTGGCAACAAAATGTCCCTATTTCAGGGAATTTCTCATTAAACAATTCTCTAGAATTCTGGATTGACTCTGACTTTCTACTGTGTCGTGGTTTAACCCCAGCCAGCAACCAAGCACCATGCAGCCGCTCACTCACTCCCCCCCTGCACCCAGTGGGATGGGGGAGAATATCGGGAAAAGAAGTAAAACTCGTGGGTTGAGATAAGAACGGTTTAATAGAACAGAAAAGAGGAAACTAATAATGATAATACTAATAGAATGACAATAGTAATAATAAAAGGATTGGAATGTACAAATGATGCACAGTGCAATTGCTCACCACCCACTGACCGATGCCCAGTTAGTCCCCGAGCGGCGATTCCCCCACCCCCACTCCCCCCAGTTCCTATACTAGATGTGACGTCACATGGTATGGAATACCCTGTTGGCCACTTTGGGTCAGGTGCCCTGGCTGTGTCCTGTGCCAACTTCTTGTGCCCCTCCAGCATTCTTGCTGGCTGGGCATGAGAAGCTGAAAAATCCTTGACTTTAGACTAAACACTACTGAGCAACAACTGAAAACATCAGTGTTATCAACATTCTTCTCATACTGAACTCAAAACATAGCACCGTACCAGCTACTAGGATGATAATCAACTCTATCCCAGCTGAAACCAGGACAACTGTCATATCTCATTATTAAATTCGTTGCATATTTGTGGCCATTAATCCCTTTTTGTCTGTTTTGCCTGGAATGCCTTCCAAGTTTCTCTCATTTCTCAAATTTGCTGCTTTGGATTTTATTTCTTCTATTGTTTCAGCTTTCATGTTTTTTCAAGTATAAATGAATTCTGCTACTGCTTCTCTTGTATCTTATCTTGTTAGATCATTTTGGTTTTTTTTCTCATTCAGTATTTTGCACAACTTCTTTCATAAACAACTCAGTCTTATATGCACATAAATTGTGTTCTGAAATGTCCGTGTCCATGTTTTAATGAAGGGGGTAAAACTTACTAGGTCATAGAAGCCACCTCTGATAAATTATCATCTTGAAATATCCTTGTTAAGGATTCATCCAACTTGCAAGCCATGTGTCAGGGCTATCATATGAGTCATTTTACTTCTCATTGATAAGATAGACAGCATTGTTTTACTATAACATTAAGGATATGTTACTTTTGTAATACTACATTTTACACCAGAACTGGTATAAATCCTATCAGCACTTATCTTCTTATCTCCTGGAAGCAAAGCAAAGGAAATATTCAGAGCTATACTTGAACCATAGACATAAAAATGTGATTCCACCATTGTGTCCTTGCACCAATACCTGTTTGGAAGTAATTTCCCTACATGGCTGTACACTGCAAACACAAAAGATTTGAGGTCTGAAATTTTGAGTCAGAATATATGTGGCCTAATTTTCATCTGAACACTTGAGCTTCTGCCTTTTTTTTTCACAGATACCTGAAACTGGATTGGCAAAATGGCAACTGCCTTAATCCCACTGTTAAACGATACTGGTTAATCAGATGAGTATGAGTTATATAACTATACCTTTCTTTTTTTTCTTTGAGGCCATGAAGGTAAGTTTTGAATTACTCTGGTCACACTTTGCTTTTGAGACACTGCTGATCAAAATTCATTTTGTGGGGGCTGCCAGGAGCCAAAGACAACAGTAACAACCATTTCACTGTCTACATCCTGCCTGGCACAGGGTATCAGGATTGTCCTGCTGACTCACCCTGCGAGCAAGTAAACTGCAGGTTTATTTCTGTTGACTCACAGAGGCTGATGGGAGGCATTAGACTTTAGATTTTATTTCTAGGATTAAAAATAAAGCAAGAAAAAAAATTGTAAAAAAATTAAAGTCTTGTGTATTCATTCAGAATGTCAGTAGTGCTGCTACCTGATTCACAAATCAAAAGACTGTGTGTATATATATATATACACATATATGTAGTTGCCTCTCAAGCTCTAGCTTTTATGTATTTGAATTTTGTTCTCCATCACAATTCTTAAAACAAAAGTATAGTGCTTGTCCCTGACCCCAGAAGCCAGAGCTAAAAGGAAATCCTGAGTATAGCAGAAGCTGTCAGCAACATATGCAGGCATGAATACAACTTTTAGTACAAAATTTGGATCTTAGATTTAAAACTTTCTAACACTTGAAAACTGAACACAGATACAGCCTAAACCTTTCCTCATGCTCATGTTGAACTTTAATAAATTAAAGTTTATCTCACTCTGCCTGTGAGCACTGTAAAACATACTGTTTAAACCATGTTAGCTAACACATTTTTAAGGTTACAGCTTCTCTCCAGTGATAAAAATGAAGTGTTTAATATTTTCTTATTGACACTTCATCATTGACTTTGGCAGGTAGAGACCTCTCTCAGGACATAACTGTGTGCATCAAACAGGTCCTTGGGTAGACAGGAATCTTTGGATAGAAAGCTTAGAAGGGCAAGCATCACAAAATCAGAGGTTCATCAGTTAAATTGTTCTGTATCCCCAGCATGGTAGAGGATTACAAGATAATGAGATTCCTGAAGTAATGTACTGGAAAATCAAGAGAATAAAACATTTCCTATGCACTGTTCCAGAAATGAAAGCCTACAATTGCAAACAAGTAAGTGTGAATGAATGAGTTGGACATCAGGTCTTTATAAGGCACGGAGTACAGGAAATGACTGCACTTTACCAGAAAGTGTTTTCAGCGTGGACATAACTATATCAACAAAACTGTATTTTGCCCTGGAATGTAATAAGCTATCATGCACTGCCAACTTTGATCCTATAGCAAATCAAAATAAAGCAGTAAAACTTTTGCCCGTATAACCACATCTCTATTAGAGATGTCTCTTGGCAGAGCTAGACAGGTTAAGAGTCACAACTCTTTACAGTTTTAACATAGATGGGCTGGCAGAGGTCTTTTTGGGTGCAATTCATCTGGTCTATTCTAGACAGCTACTTTAGAATGAGATGAGTAATGAGCTAAAAGTGTCTGTTTCTTGCCATTGACCAAAAGGGATCCTCATGAGTTTAATTTGGATATGGATGTCTGCAATGTAGCAGCTAAATTTATTCTGAGGAGTCTTACCCACAGATTTGGATGTTGTCAAGGGTCAGAACAGACCAACAGTATCAGGTGAAGGTTTCCCATACACCTCTACTTTACAGATATTAACTAGCATACCAGAGAAAGATTTCTGTACAGCTATAACACTCAGAAGATCATTTAGCTAATGAACTTATATAAGCTTTGTTGGTATGAAACATTTCTAGCCAAGGCTGATCCCTTAAGGCATGTTCACTACCTGTAACCCAAGAAGGAAAAACACAGGACTTAGCCTACGAGAACAGCTGAGTACACCTGTGTGTGTATTGCAGAACTGCAGAAAGGTTACAGTCTGGGGCAAGATGACACCATCTCCTGCCATCCAGCTTCCTTTCCCCCTTTCCTGTACAGTCCCCACCGCCTGATTTCTTTCTCAGAAGGAGCAGAGGGTGTCTCCTCTTTCATCTCTGCTGCAGACAGAGTATTATTCTCCTCATATTCCTTCATATGGTTTCAGTCTAAACCAAGCATCCCCAGGGAAGGTGGAGAAAAAAGTGATGGGTGGACATGAAGAATTCTGAGGAGGTCTGGGCACATTTCCTAGGCTGAGCAGATGAGAAATGCCAATGTGACAATCTTCTGTCATGTGGAAATCCTATGGACATCATCCTGACCCTGGGCCAAGTTGCAGGCCCAGCTTTGCCTTTTCCTCACCATTAGAGATGTGTAGAAATCCCACTCTGGAGACAGAATAACAGTGGGTGCAGGGACCTATATTTCCCACAAACCAGGTGCTGGTAGGGACTCTGACTTAATTAAGAAAAATGGGATTCTGTGGATTGCTTAAAATCAGTAAGAATTCCTTGTGAGAATCTTAAATGCTGCAGTAATTAGCTCTGTATGAATCATTTAACTATGTCCAGAAAGAACTATTAAATAAGCACTAAACACACTCAAATGTAAGCACATGTATTCAAAGAGAAGGCAAACTGTCTGTCTTTTTTTGCAAACCCAAGAACTAACCCAACTGCCAGAAAACAGATCTGGAAAAGAAAAAAAGAAAAAGAAACAGAACATACCAATTTAAGAGGTTAAAAACCCTCTTATTTCTTCCCTTGTGTTTAGTTTGGCTATATCAAGCCAGTGACCACTACTTAAGATGCAGTGACTCTACTCATTGTTTCTGAAGCTTCTATTTGCTATGCAAAACCTCAGCATTCATTATTTTCTTAAAAAGGTAAAACTTCAACCAACACTTGTTAAAACTCCTGACAATAGAAGGCAAAAGCAATGCTACTGCTTGCATATGCAGGGGATCAGAAGCTCAAGTGCTACTAAGAGCCTCACTCACCTCTGCTGGATGTAGCTCAGAAAGGCCTTTTAGAAAGTCCATGGGGAGAATTCCTCATCTGAACATTTGTCTGTGAATGGCGCCACATTGGACTGTGATCGTATTTGGGGAATAACTATTTGTTTCCTATTCTGATCAGCAGAGCTAAGAAAGGCTAAAAGGGAGGAGTGATGTAACTGAAAAGCCTGATGGTATTAACCACCAGGTCCCACAACAAAGAGAGGCCATGGCTGTCTTCATCAAGGAAAGTTCCTAGATTTCACTGAAGCTAAATTCTGTATAGCAACATTTGAAAGTGAGGTCTCTGTTGTTCACAGCTGAATGGGAGGTTACAGCAAACCTGGCTTCATTTATATATGCCTTTATCAGCAGGTGATGGGACTAGAGCAAGAAATCTCTCCGGGTATAAAACCTTTACACCTCAGAAACTTCAGCTAGCACTCATTGTCTTCTTAGCAATGTTCGCTGCTCTGAGCTCATTTAATCCTATAGACATGGGGGCTGCAGGTCAGAGTCACAAAAGATATTTAAGTGGTTAGTTCCTAGCTCCGACAAATTTTACTGTGGTCTGAGTGTTGATCCTTTTTTTTTCAAGATTTGTCCAAGACAGCTAAAAGATCATCTCCAGATTGTCATCTAACATGAGGACTTCATTGATAGCTCTGCTCACAGACACAAGGTGTCCTCTAAGTAGGCTTTTGTACTGTGGATTGTGGACTTGCAGATTGGGGAACTGCCAGTGGGACCCATCAAGTGGTAAAGAGAAGGTCAGTGGTACTCTTTTAACAGAAAAGAAGAATTTTCAAGCAGGTGGTTCAGTCTCATCAGGGTTTGTGTTCAAAGACACAAATGATGATTACCTCTCAGATAGACAGTCCATAAAAAGGAATGTATACAATCCAAGACCAACTTGAAGCACAGATGTAGGAGGCCTGCAGTGGGAAAGGAGAATAAACTGCAATGCAACTGAACTGCTCTCTTTTCTTGAGGGCCACAGAGCCCCTGGGGAACATGCAGAGAGCTTCCAGAGGAACAGGGCTTGTCCCGTGGACCTATGCTTCCCACGGCAATCCCCTGACCTCCAGGTGAGCATTGATAGCTTCAGTCTTCCACATGGAAGTTAGAGAAGAGAATTTGGACATCAAGTTTTAAATCTATATTGTCTTTTATGATACATCACAGCAGTGCTGAATAGATCAATCGTTTCATAAACAAATTTTAACTTCTACCCTCTGGACATCTTAGAATGGAAGAGAGGATGTGGCTGAGAAAGAAATTTTGAGTTATCTGAAACCAGTCCAGTAAAGTGGGGTATGCATGAACAGATGCTAAGGGATAATCAAGTACCTTTTCTAACATTTGTGGCAGATAATCTCTGAAGGCTGAAGTGGCACACTGTCCTTAAACAATTTAGAATAGGAAAGTAAATTAGATAAAAAAGAGACCACCAAAAGTGATACAAAAGGTTCTATTAATTTGTTGTAAACTGCATGTTACATATTTATATATAAACCATGAGTGAGAGAGCGAGTCTGAGAGAATAAACAAACATCCCTAATCTTACTAAAGCCCAGAACAAATATGCTATATTTTTGTTAATATGATATGATTGCTAAATTAGAAAATCTTTCCTCCCTCTCCTCAATTTTGCCCTGAAGGTTTTTTTTTTAAATTTTTGCATAGTATTAGAAAGCCCTCATTGGATTCTAAACAATGGCTGCTTAAAGAGAAATCTGATGAATAACCAGTATTAAGCAAAAAGAAATGTCTAAAGGCAGAATGCGGAGGCACAGGACAGCACACACAGACCAATGTGATCAGGTGAAGTCCACTTTACTAGAGCATCAGACATCATTTTATACATTAGTTACATCTGTACATGCGTTTAGCTATTTTACTATTGGTTGCACACATTATTCACGCACTGTCCACGCGTCTAGTTGCACTTAATGATTGGTTATATCAACACTGTACACGCGCATAAACATAAAACATAATTGGTTATACTAACTAAAACATACGAGACTTGTCTCCGTCTAATTGGTCAAGATAAACTGCCGAAGTGAGGTTGTTTGTGCCAAGTTCTCTTTATCGTGGAATGCGCACCTGTGTTTTTCTAATTGGTATCTTTCTTATTTTTGTCTTCTGTTTATTCTGTTCAAGGCCTTCTAAAGGCGTCTGGAATGCTCTTGTGACCATTAGCTAAAAACGTTCCACAACATTTCCCCCCTTTTTCTTTAAAATGAGCATTAACAGATCTAGACGCCACTCTCCGCGAACTCAGCCCAGCAATCGGTAGGTGTCAGCTTTACGTGGGTGTCCCCACAGAGGCAACGATGGCCTTGCTGTACACCAACCCGATGCTCTTCGGAAAATCCTGGTATTTATACATTTGCAGAGGAACAGATTTCAGCACACGTGGCCAGCGGGTGCTAAAATTTGCCTCAGTTGAAACATGGGGAGCCTATGGCACATGCGGTAGCTGGCCAGGCGCGCCGCACGAGTCATAGCCATCCTATCTATTGGTTCACGGGCTTTGTGATGCGGTTGCAGTGCACAGAGAATCTTGACCTGTTATGTTGGTCAAGGTGACCTACACGTTAGTTTTTGGCTGAGGTGGTATTCACATTGTCGCACCATCTAGGGTGTTCCAGATGATGATGGTCGTACAAATCGAGCGGGAGTCCATCGTGGGCCTGTGAACTCAGCCCTTTGCAAAGATCTATGAATACAATTAATTAAAACACAGTAAAAGCAACATTATACCTAATAAAATACACAAGAATAAAAGAAACCCCTATTTTTAACAAAGATACAAACCAACTCCTAAGTCCCCATCCCGCAGCTAAATGTTCTAAGCCGAAATGGCAGCTTGCTTAATTGCGTTGAAACCCTTGCAGCTCCTTCTTGCCTCTGCAGTTCTGTTATCTTGTTTATTAATTGCTACACTGTCCAAGTTCCTCATGTCCGTTGTTTCTCTGGTGGTTCAAAGGTCCGTTCATATTGTAGCTGTCACGTACTCCGGTCCACTCATGTTGACTGCGGCCTACTTATGCTAACTCTAAATAATCAGACTCAAAGAAATGTTCCCCATTTTCCATGAAATCTCCCACAATTCCCTTCTTTTGTTTATGAGCAATCCAGACTTGACTAATAACTTGGGATGCCATTTTCCTCAACAAGCTAACCAAACAAGGTAAAATTATTACAATAGCTAAAATCACGATAACTACAACAATACCCATGCGACATAATTCTTTAAACCAACCTGTTATCCCTAATGACCCAAACCATTCATCCAAGGGGTTCTTCTCTACTACCACTTTATTCATGTTATCTTTCAACTGCTGCAACTTTTCATGTATAGACTTCGAATGACCTGATATGTTCATACAGCACATTCCTTCAAAATCCTCACAGCCATGTCCTTGTGCTAACAATAAAAATCTATAGCCGCCCTATTTTGTAAAATAGCATGCCTTATGTTTTCTGTGTCTTCTAAGAGATCATTTATAATACTAGATGTAAGATTTAATTGCTTCGACGTCCAACATGCTAAACGTTGCAACTCCCGTAACGCATTACCCGCTGCAGCCCCTGGTGTAAAAAGAGATAGCAGCACTCTTGTGGCCTTGCCTAACAGTCGTACGTTATCGTTACAATCAGGCCCAAGATTTTCTATAGATCGCTTGTGTCTTTGATTGTCTGTTAAATTCAGTAACTGAATAATAGAGGGTGCAAACAATGTAAGCTTACCCAAGTAACATGGTCCGCCAAAAGATCTCACTGGGATGCCGTGCCAAGCACGATCACCGCATATCAAAAAATATCCGCTTGGTAAAGCCTTGGCGGTATAATTAGTACCTATAAATATCTTACTCCCCTGGGTTTCTGCTCCCACGGCTCCTACACAATAATCCCTACTATCCATAAACTTATACCAAGAGCTTGGACTAGATACATTTGTCCACCCCGACATATTGTGTTGCCAATAATAATTAATTCCTGTCCCGATCCAATGTCGGGGAAGGTTTCGATATGATCCCAAGAGCGAGATTAAGACACAAACGAGGTCAAATGCCGTATAGTCAAAAGAGTTTTTATTATCAAAAGTATCAAAAGTGGAAAAATGGTAGCGATAGGATAGAATGGAAGAAAAGGTAGAAATTAAGCAAGCAGTCGGGATAGAGTTGCAAGGATAGTCACCACCATGGATCCAGCGGCGTCCCGTCGGTCCTCAGGCAAGCAGTCGGTGGTGAGAGTTGCAAGGACGGTCACCAGCACGGATCCAGCGGCATCCCGTTGGTCCTCAGGCCAGCAGTCGGTCAAGGATGGTCACCAGCACGGATCCAGCGGCATCCCGTCGGTCCTCAATCTTCGATTCTTTGGTGAGGAAGAAAAGGCCCCCCCTCACCGCTTGTTTCTAGGGGTTCTTTATAGGGCATATTTCGATGATGTCATGCGCTGCAGGTTTCATTCATCACACAACCTTCGCGTGATCGATACCAGAAACCAATATCTTATCAGCTCCAGCCCAGTTTCCTCCCCTGGATGCCTCAATGGCCTGGTAATCGTCCTTATGGACAGAGGAGTGTCCCGCTTAAACCGGCCATCTTGGAGACAAAGGGCTCTGGATGAGCAGTTCACAGTTCCTTGATGACAGCCCAGTCCCTCATACCTCACAATCTTTGAGGCAAATGGTTCGAGATAACAATTCAGCCTCTAACACCACCCCGTGGCTCAAAGATTGTTTCAGGACCCATGGTGGTTTTGAGAAAAGATAGCTATATAGAAAAGCCAGAAAAGAGCATTTTATACAATCTGTATTACCGACCGTGTGGTTCGGTGCACAGCGCGAATTTGTTTAACACCGTCAGGCGAAATAGTAGTTACAAATTGCATATTAGTTACAACACGTTGAATCAATTGTATAAAGCATGGAATGACACATGGTAAAAAGAATAACATGGCAAAGCCACACAACAAGTAAAATAGGATTCGCTTAACCCATGGACCTCCAGGGAGCCAGGAAAACATATCTATGTCCCAGCTTTTCCATGTCTGGACAGGAACATGGGCCAGCTTTCGTATTCCCGCAGTAATTTGTTTAACAATTTTCCCGCTGTCATCAATTTTTAAACAACAGTTAGAATCATTTAGTTTACCACAAACACCTCCTTCCTCGGCTAGCAGGTAATCGAGAACCATGCGATGTTGTAATATTGCTGTTCGCATTTGTGTAGCTTGATCCGCCAATAGATCAAGGGCACGGGC
Source organism: Aquila chrysaetos chrysaetos (assembly GCF_900496995.4). NCBI lineage: Eukaryota > Metazoa > Chordata > Aves > Accipitriformes > Accipitridae > Aquila > Aquila chrysaetos. The sequence goes on along the minus strand of NW_024470321.1, from coordinate 4,298,843 downwards.
TGTCTCGTTAGTAATGATCTCTAGGACAGCTTGTAACCGGATGATGCGATTTAGGTTATAGATAGGTTCTCGAGCACCGCTAACCCACTCATTGGGGTTCCAGGTGGCAGGTCCATAATGTTGTATGATACGTTGAGGCGTCCACTTGTCTTTGCCCCAGGTTTGACCACTCCCACCTGCTATAGAGGTATCAATGGATCGTCGATATCGATTGAGATCATCATATACTTTAACACCCAGTCCATCCCCTTCATCGTCTGGGAGCAGGAAAAACAAAGGGTGAATTACCCCCACATAACACACTCCAGTCCAATTTGTTGGTAGCAGTTTGTAGGCCCGTTGGCCACACACCCAATAGTGACCCTTTAAGGCTCGTGCACCATTTTCAAACAAACCAGTAGGTGTCTGTGGTGATTGGAAATATGTTGAATTACCTACTCCCAGAGGATGATCTGATGGACCGTTCATCAACAACCTGTCCACAGTTTTTCCCACCCCCTCTGTGGTGTCCCAGCAGATAGGAAGCCCATCCGGACCTATACTCAAATGTCCCTTACAGTAGTCTTTATTATCACTTGACCACCAAATTTGAGTCCCATCAGGGAGACGAGAATATGTTTTATCAGTGAGTCTGCATTTCCAGGCACCAGAATCATGGTGCCAAAAGCAGGTAACATTAAGGTTATTAGACTGATTAGTGGAAGACCAAAAATGGGAAAACTGTTTCCTGTGTCCTGTTTGATTCACCCAGGCCCATCCAGACCAGCGGGGCACAAAATTTGGAGAACTAGAACTCAAAAGGCGACAATATGCCTGGTCGCCCCCCTCTGGCAGTGATATAGCTGCCCTATGGTTTGAACAATCAATTGGTCTACAACCATCAGTGAGGCAATGGTTGTCATAAGTATAGGTCCAGTTGCACTTGCTATTTCCCACGGGAATACCATCTTTCTGTGTTCGGTTCAGACAATATTCACCTTGGACTGGGTATTGTATTGTCCAGGGCTGCATGTCTTCACTCCAGTAAGAATCATTTTTGACCTCACTGTAATTACTCACTAACCATTTTGGGGAAATAGGGACAGCAGTCCATGGCCAGCTTTCCAAACCTAAGGGCCCACCACATACCCAACAATTAGTCAGATTAAAAGTGTTGGCCACTTGCTGGCCTAGAGCCACAAATTTATTTTGCCACTCCAAGCCGAAAAGAGGGGCACAGGAGTTTCCCCAGATATTAAAGGTGGTAACAATAGTTAACAAAAACAACATCTGTGGTGGTATAATGAACATCCTGTGAATATTAACAAAGCAATCACCGACAAAACTACACAAACAATTAACAGTTTCACGTATTTCCTCTTGAATGGTTAACATCTTTGCTGCCCCCTCAGACACAGTAAAAATGTCACAATAATGCTTTATCTGGGCATACCATTTTCGTACAGAGGCTCTCTGAGCCACCCCGTCAGGGGGCGGAGTTCCTGCTAAAACAGTCTTGGTTACTTTAAACGGGCCTCTAAGTACTATAGACTGCTGTCGAATAGTCCGTTCAGCCTCTCTCAAGGCTAGACTGACTACAAACAAACCTTTCTCCCAAGCAGTATATCTTTTTTCTGCATCCTTAAAACTGCGAGAATAGAACCCAATAGGTCGAGTGGGTCCTTTGGGGCCCTTTTGCCATAAATGTATTGATAACCCACTTTTGGCAAATCCCCATTCAATATGGACAGGGTCTGTGGGATGAATAGGACCAAGGGCTTGATGGGCAGTTGCTTCAAAAATTAGCAATTGCAATGCCTCTTCGTGGGGCTTGGCCCATTCCCACTGAGCCCCTTTTCGCAACAAGTCATATAGGGGTCTTGCAATAATTGAAAAATCAGGGATATGTTTCCTCCAAAACACAAGTAATCCTAGTACGTGCTGTAAATCCTTTTTTGACTCTGGCATTTTAATCTGATCCAATGAGGAAAGGGTGTCAGTGGGGATACACGTCATCCCTCCCTTCCACCAAATTCCTAAAAACTTTACTTCGCTTGAGGGTGTTTGTATTTTCTCTGGTGGAATTTTCAGCCCCAATCTTTCCAAGTGAGAAATTATGTTATCTTGAGTTTTCTGAACCTTTTCTGTTTCATCCCCACCTACAAGAATGTTATCAATGTACTGATAAACACTGACCCCTTCCTCTGTCTGAATTACTTCTAGCTCCTGCGCTAACGCATGATGAGCTAGAGCGGGGGAATGCTTGTATCCTTGTGGGAGTCGGGTAAAAGTAAATTGCTGGCCCTCCCAAGTAAATGCAAAGCGGTCTTGATCCTCTGTTTGCAGGGGGACCATAAAAAACATATCTTTAACATCCACTGTTGCCATAATCGGGTGGGCTCGTTCTTGGATTGTAGCTATAAACTCAGCAATATTTGGTACCGCAGCTGTCAATGGACCAGTATTTGCATTAAGTCTGCGATAATCTACAGTTAATCTCCACTTGCCGTTAGGTTTTCGCACTGGCCACACCGGGGAGTTAAAAGGAGAATGGGTTGGAATCACAATACCCTGTCCCTTTAACTCCTCTAACACAGGCGCGATTCCCTCTCTGGCCCCCAAGGGTATCGGGTAGGGCTTAACATTTGTAAGCTTTGAAGGGGGAAGCAGCGGCGCGGCTTTTAACAGCCGAATATCTATTGTGGGAGAGCCAAACGACCACTGTCTGCTTTGGTTATCAATCCAGGTTTTTCCTTTTAAAACATCGAGTCCTAAAAGGTTAAGTGGAAACTCCCCCACAACCACTGTCACTGTAGTGGCACTATCTTCTCCTGGCAAACGCAGGCTGACCATTGCTAATGCCTGTGGCTGAACAATGCCGAATGCATCTGCCACAAAAAGCCGCTGTTTGGAGGGTGTAATTCCGCAATTAGCAGCATCTTTGGTTTTAATAGCTGAAATCTGAGCTCCGGTATCTATCAAAAAGGTGACTGGGACTTGTCTTGGTCCCACAATGCCTGTAATTAGTAAATCACCCTGGCCGTTTTCAGTGAGCTGTCTAATATACATCCAACCTTCGCCCCCCCGCTCACCACTGGAAGGCGAAGGATCTAGTTTCCCGCCGGCTCTTGGGTGGCATTTGTTTCTGATAAATCAATCAGGGAAGGTGTGCTCAGGGTAGTATTCTCAAAATCCACTTTTCTGTTTACTGGTTTATCAGGCCACGCTGTTACCAATTTTTCCAATTTGTCTGTTGGCATCCCGTCCATTAAGCCACGCGGGATCCCCTTCTGGTATCCCCGCGCCCACAGTATATTACGTTTGTTCGGGATATCTCTCCCCCCCGGCGGTTTAGCAAGGGGTGTTCTCTTATCACTCCCAGGGCACGGAACTATTTTTACTTCAGTCCGCCTCAAGCCCCTGGAGTCTGTTTTGGTGGCTGGAGGGTTAACAGGACCATATTTGCGCCCGTAATTAATTAATTCCTGGGCCACTTCTCCCCAAGTCCAAATTTTCTTATCTGGGGGGCGGCGGTGCTGATCAGGCGTGAATCCTCCTGAAGCAGCCCCAACACTCTCGCCCTGGGGCATCGCCTGTATCTTTCCTTGTAATTGTATACCAATTGGTTTCAGGGAATCAGGGAGTCCCCGTATAAGGGGAGTCATTCGCTCAGGATCCACCAACGTCATCATCGGGGACTCCTGCCTAGGCTCCAATTTTCGATCACACATCATCTGCAGACAAGCTGCCTTTTGCACACTCTCCACTAATTGATCAACAGTCCCCGTAATCGCGAGGGGATCTCCCCTCTCCAAGGGGTTCAAACCTCCCGCCCAATAGGCTGCCCGTTGGGTTAAAGACCAGGGGGCACGGTGATTCCCAGTAGTTAAAAACACTCCCGGTCCCCAATACCCTTCCGCCTCCTTTTCACTTAACAGAATCTGGTCCCCCCCCGACAATGATACTCTCCACACATACTCCGTTTCTGACTCCTTAGGGGTTCGGCCAAATTCCTTTTTTAGTTTTGCCAACTCAGTGGCAGTATAGGGGACCTCTTTAGTTGTAACTTGGGGGAACTGGTCTTGCTCATCATCATAAGTATATTCAGTTTTGACTAAAGGTCGCAATGAAGGCAGCTCCAACTTCTCCACTCTCTCTTTTGCTGCCTGCAGGTCCTCAAAGGGGTAGCCAATTTCTGATCTTGGAGGAATTTCCTCACGGACAGTACCTGCAAGGAGCTGCTCCTTAAGAGCAATTTGCAAATGTTTCACTTGGTTCTTTTCTGCTTCAAGTTGTGCTTTTAATCCCGCCACTTGTCCCATAAGGGACTGAACAAGATTTTGGAGGGATTCAATAATTTGAGATTCTGCAGTGAGGTGGCAATCCCTATCCTCCACTGCTGCGGCCAGACTGGCTCCGAGAACGGCACAGACAATTGCTTTTCCTTTCCCTGACCGCACTCTAGCATCTTTCTGTAAAGCGACCATCCGATCAACAACGCTCTGCAGATTATACCAATTTCCCTGAGCCCAGTCTATCCCAAGCACAGAGGGTCGCGCTTTATGTTTTTCTAAAAAATCAAACAAAGCTTCTTTCCCCAAACGGGCAATTTTGCTATCACCCATCTTATACAAAGCGGGGAAGCAGTCGTCTCAGGAAGGTAGCACGTAAAGTTTCAAACACCACAAGCCTGCCCCCCTTACGTTCCTGAGAGGTCTCACGTATTAAAGTGGGGAAGCAGTCGTCTCAGGAAGGTAGCACGTAAAGTTTCAAACACCTTATAAAAAGCGGGGAAGCAGTCGTCTCAGGAAGGCAGCACGTAAAGTTTCAAACACCACAAGCCTGCCCCCCTTACGTTCCTGAGAGGTCTCGCGTATTAAAGCAGGGAAACAGTACGGCACTCTCGTCTCAAGGGATCCTGTCCGTGACGCCAATTTAAATGTCCCGATCCAATGTCGGGGAAGGTTTCGATATGATCCCAAGAGCGAGATTAAGACACAAACGAGGTCAAATGCCGTATAGTCAAAAGAGTTTTTATTATCAAAAGTATCAAAAGTGGAAAAATGGTAGCGATAGGATAGAATGGAAGAAAAGGTAGAAATTAAGCAAGCAGTCGGGATAGAGTTGCAAGGATAGTCACCACCATGGATCCAGCGGCGTCCCGTCGGTCCTCAGGCAAGCAGTTGGTGGTGAGAGTTGCAAGGATGGTCACCAGCACGGATCCAGCGGCATCCCGTTGGTCCTCAGGCCAGCAGTCGGTCAAGGATGGTCACCAGCACGGATCCAGCGGCATCCCGTCGGTCCTCAATCTTCGATTCTTTGGTGAGGAAGAAAAGGCCCCCCCTCACCGCTTGTTTCTAGGGGTTCTTTATAGGGCATATTTCGATGATGTCATGCGCTGCAGGTTTCATTCATCACACAACCTTCGCGTGATCGATACCAGAAACCAATATCTTATCAGCTCCAGCCCAGTTTCCTCCCCTGGATGCCTCAATGGCCTGGTAATCGTCCTTATGGACAGAGGAGTGTCCCGCTTAAACCGGCCATCTTGGAGACAAAGGGCTCTGGATGAGCAGTTCACAGTTCCTTGATGACAGCCCAGTCCCTCATACCTCACAATCTTTGAGGCAAATGGTTCGAGATAACAATTCAGCCTCTAACAATTCCTGTGCTAAACCCTCCTGCCAAATATACACATGACTTATTACCATATGTTGATGCTACTAAATCAAGCTCTTGCGGATCCCAGGGTAATGTAACATTAAGAGAATTGATAATCTTTGCAGTTGCTACCCCTGTAAGATTTTGACAATGCTGCTGTGGGATGTGCGACGAATACAAGCTGTAACAGGTCTCATTGATCTTTGTTTCATTCAAAGCACTGCCATCAGAAACCCATGCTCGAAAATCTGGCAGGTACAAATATGGCACTCCCACCAAACATGTTCGAAATGGATCTGAGGGTGTACTCATTGAGAGGCAAAAAGACTGTTGTCCTGTCTGGGTGGCCCAGGTTATCCACATATTTTGCCTTGGGTTAATTCGGTGTAATGGTAATGCTGGCTGTACCACCGCACATATTGCGATGAGGCAGCAAAGTGTTTCCACCAACGGTGGCGCACCTAATACCTTCTTGTGTCGTTCCATGTCTTGTCAATAATCTGATAACTTCTGGGCATCCGGACGTTTACCCCACACTGTTTCCCCACTTTTTTTTTTTTTTTTTTTTTTTTGCAAGATTCCCTTTATTTCACAAAAGAATCCAACTTATATATGTTTCAACAAAGATCCAGAAAGTACTAACGACTCACAGCCAATAGTACTAGCACAGGAGGGCATATATGACCCAGCTGGGATGTTTGCCAGTCCTCAGAACAGTTAAAGATAAAAACACTCCATAGACATACTTGTGACTGTCTTCAGCCACATCTTCCCAGGCCTACACAAGGCCATCCTCCAACCTGACCTTGTGAAACTAGTTCTTCAAGGCTTGGCAAACATGCAGCACAACAAATTCTAACGGTCACTCTTGAAAACAAATGCCAGGTGTTCCGAGCTGCTCCCACATCTCCCCCTTTTTTGTTTAGGAACATCAGATTCACGAGGAAGGCAGCGAGGACTCTAGCTTCGAACTGACGCAATCCTCGTACTGCTCCTCAGGTGATTCTGATTGCTGCAAACACACAAATGATTAATAATTCTCCAATAGCAATATAAATTCAGATACACAAATTTAAACCTTCAAATCATATTTTTGGATTTAAGCATTCAACAGTATTAGACAATTCTTTGAAAAACACCTTATTCTGCTAATTTCATATATACACTTTCATTCCCTTGTAAAGGAGTTACACAGAGCCCTTGTTTTTGAAATTCCCAATTGCAATGTAATTTCATTCTATGTTATAATGCATTTTGTCTATGTGATGGGTTGATCCTGGCTGGACACCAGTCACCTACCATAGCTATCCTATCACTCTCTCCTCCACAGCTGGACAGGGGAACGGGAAATGAGGTTTTGCGGTCAGTTCATCACACATTATCTCTGTCACTTCATCCTCCTCAGTGGCAGCACTCATCACACTCTTCCCCTGTTCCAGCGTGGGATCTCTCCCACGGGAGACAGTCCTCCACGAAGATCTTCAGCATGGGTCCCCTCCACGGCGTGCAGTCCTTCAGGAGCACACTGCTCCAGCGTGGACCTCCATAGACCGCAGGGGAACGACCCGTCTCACCATGGTCTTCCCCACGGGCTGCAGGGGAATCTCTGCTCCGGCGCCTGGAGCATCTCCTCCCCCTCCTTCTGCACTGACCTTGGTGTCTGCAGGGTTATTTCTCTTAGAAGTTCTCACTCTTCAGCTGCCATGTCTGTGTGTTCCGCAACCGCATCTCTCTTCCCCCTCTCCAGCCGTTTGTTTTCATTAATTTTTTTTCCCTGTCTCTTCCTCTCTCTCTCTCTCTCTTTTTTTTTTTAAAATTATTTTTATGCAAGCCAAGTTACATGAAATGCTTTTGCAATCATACGTTCAACTATTTTATGATACGTGGTACAATCATTACAACTGCTAATATTACAATTAAAATAACTAAGTTATGTATAAGCAAATCTTTCAACCATCCCGTAATTCTCAGACTTGTTAGCCATCCAGTTAAACCTGTGTCAGTTATCGTGAGCCTTTTACTGTGAATCATATTGATATCGGGTGTTAGTAACGCAAGTCGTCCGAGGCTACATGGCCTCCCGTTAAGTTTCAATGGAATTCCTCTCCCACGCTCTATTTCCACAAATTAAAAATATCCCCGCAGGTAAAGCAGCTGGAATAGAAAAAAGTGTGATATTCTGGAATAGATATAGTTACACCAAGCTGTAGCATTTCTATATACAGGCAAAATAGCATTTACATTCTGACCCTTTTGAGTGGTGTTATGGGTGTAATTAAACATCACACAGGCATTCATGATGACTGATCCTAACAACTCTCTCTTGAGGTTCTTGCATTTCTTGAGGCAGGTGTGCATACAACAGGAAAAGTAAACATGGTATCTCCTTGCTGTAGAGCTTTTTCTCGACAGCGTTGCATCAAACTATGTGTATTTTTCCCAAATCATTAAGTGAATCGTCACGGATTAGACAGAGGCACAGAGTTAGAGGGATTAGCAGGAAAAGGAGATACAGGTAGTGTAGTAAAGTCAGGTTCTGTTTTAAGTTCAGCAAAGCCTGGAGAGGGAGTACCAGGGGATTGGGGTGGGGGGGTGGGGGACGGTGGCGGCACGGCGGCGGCCGCAGCCGCGCAGAGGCCGCGGGAGGCAGCGGCGGGGCGGCCACGGCAGGCAGCGGTGGAGGTAATGAGGGATATAAATGCGGCTCTTTTTCAGAGTCCACCCTGCCTGATGCAAAAGAATTATTATCGGAATCAGAATCCTGCTCGTTAGTGGTCTGCTTACAAACTGCCTCCTCAAAAGCAGTATCAGGTTGTATTGATATGATTTTCTCTGCCGGCTGTAAATGCACCAGCGTAGTATAAATGAATTTCCATGTCAACAACAAGGTTTTAGCAAGCATTCGCGAGTCATGTGGAGTTAAAGGTGACCCAAAAAATGTATGGGACAAAACTGCCTGCGTAAAAGGAGATTTTAAACCATACTGAGCAATTGTAACTTTTGTTTCTTTTATGATTTTCCAATCAAATGGAACCCATTGATTAGGTCTACCCCCAGCCCCATCAATAACCAGAAACGCTGTGGGAGCTGCTATGATTTCTCCCTCAATTAAGGCATCGCGAATAATTCCCCGCGCAGGTAAAAGGGGTGCATCAAAGGATACGGCTGGTGGTTTTTCTCGCTTCACAGCAGGCTCCAGCTGTGTCAGCTTTTCTATTACTGACCGCAACTGCTGCGAAGTGAGCTCCGGCCCCTCTTCGTGCTCTTGAGGCGACCCGGGCGTAGACGAAGGCAACGGAGGGTATATGCTAGGTATAATTTGTTCATGTTGAGCGGCGATATCTGGGGGCTGTTTTTTCCTAGGCAGATTTTTACTCGCTTCCTGATTCTGTAGGGTTTCCTTTAAGTGTACGGTTAGGGAGGCTTGGGAACTGTCAGATGGCTGATTAAGCAGACGCTTTACGATCTGCTTTCATTTCTTGTAGAGTTGTCTTAATTAATTTCCATAAAGTTGCAAGACCTTTAACTTCTTTAGACCTGTCACTAATTTCATCCCATAGGGAGGTTCCGATAGCTTCTACAATCTGTCTATCCACATTAATCACTTCCGAGTCTGCCTCGTCCGAATCAATCGGACGAGAAACGGCCCCCCCTAATTCCTCTGTCTCTCGTGGAGTAACAGGCAGGGGGATACTTTCAGCGCCAGCGACCCGGCTGGGTATAGGCAAAGGCTGTGTCTGTACAGACGTCTCAGCACTAGCAGAAATGGATGCTCGGGGGGGGTAGAGACAGCTGCGTAGAAAATCTTCCTCTAACTGCAGTGGGATAGGCTGACGCGGCTGACATGGAGGCATCAGAAGGGGTCACCGCCGCGCAGACAGCAGCGGCTGCCTGCCGTTCCACCCTCATTGCCTGCAGCACATCCCGAACTACCTTCCAGTGCGTTGCGTATTTGATTGCTTCCTTTGTCTTATCTCCCCCGGCGCTAATAGTGTCCCACAGCCCCTTGCCTACATCGTCCCAAGTCGCTACTTCAAATGCAACATTTATACTCGGAATAAGTTCTCTCTCCCAAGCCCATAAAAGTAACCCCTTTATAATGGAGTTATCACATTTCAACCCTCTCGTAGAGAGAATATGTTGAAGGAGGTTTAGGACCGCTTCTTGCTCTTTGTCCAACCCCATCTCCTTCTCCGACCGCTCACCTGATTAGGGCGAGATCCACCAGGGTAAGATTCCCCTATTCCGCCGCGCGCGCGGTCTTTGTCAGCCCCAGCCCAGCTGGTCATCCTGCCGGGGCAGCAGGGATAATTTCGGCCAGCTTCTCCGCTCCCTCTCTCCGTCGGCTCTCGTCGAAGAATTCAACACCGATCCGAGGGTCCCTGTTCGGGCGCCAATTGCGGAGGCACAGGACAGCACACACAGACCAATGTGATCAGGTGAAGTCCACTTTACTAGAGCATCAGACATCATTTTATACATTAGTTACATCTGTACATGCGTTTAGCTATTTTACTATTGGTTGCACACATTATTCACGCACTGTCCACGCGTCTGGTTGCACTTAATGATTGGTTATATCAACACTGTACACACGCATAAACATAAAACATAATTGGTTATACTAACTAAAACATACGAGACTTGTCTCCGTCTAATTGGTCAAGATAAACTGCCGAAGTGAGGTTGTTTGTGCCAAGTTCTCTTTATCGTGGAATGCGCACCTGTGTTTTTCTAATTGGTATCTTTCTTATTTTTGTCTTCTGTTTATTCTGTTCAAGGCCTTCTAAAGGCGTCTGGAATGCTCTTGTGACCATTAGCTAAAAATGTTCCACAACAGCAGAAGACACCTATCAATGATATAAATCCTTAATATAACCAAAGCTCATTTTGCTGATTCACTTCCCACTTAGTCACTCAGAGCTAAAATATTAAAAAGCAAGATAAATTAAGAACATACTCTCAGTTGGTGTGAAAAGAACTTAAAGATAAACAACTCACCTGAAGAGAAGAGATATGTGAGAGGGAGATAGCTGCTACACTGCACACCAAAAAGGAGTTGGGCCTATAGCATATATAAGCAATATGCACAAAGCCATCTTTGGCTGCTTTCAGAAGAGAGGCAGGGGTGCTGCAGGAAGATACCACAGAATCCTTATATGGAAAGAAGAGAGTGTGGAGCAGCATGCAAAGCAGGATGAATTAAATGTGCTGATTAAATGAACAGCTTGCTTTTTGTACTTCAGTGAAGTTCAAAGATTTCTGGCCAACCACTTTAAGCATAGCCAGCAATCAAATAAATGACTTATGTTATAAAACCCTCATGCAGAGAAACAGTAGGTAATGCAAAATTGATCTCTTTATATGTCTCTGTCCCTCACCTTTGCTCAGGGCTTTAAAAAGAATACAAAATATTTTTAAATGCAGGTATAAAAAGACTGGGGGAAGGGAAAGACCCTCCACTATATCACTGTAGAAAGAAGCTGTCCTGGTTTTGGCTGGGATAGAGTTAATTTTCTTTCTAGTAGCTGGTGTAGTGTTATGTTTTGGATTTAGTATGAGAAGAATCTAATAGTTTGATGTCCTTCTTATATTGAGGCGCCCAAAACTGCACACAGTACTTGAGGTGGGGCCGCACCAGTGCAGTGTAGAGTGGGACAATCACCTCCCTCGACCGGCTAGCTGTGTTGTGCTTGATGCACCCCAGGACATGGTTGGCCCTTTTGGCTGCCAGGGCACGCTGTTGACTAATATTCGTATCTGGTGTTAGGCTTAAACAGCACAGTAGCCTGGACAACATTGCTTTGATGAAGATAATTTTCTTATCTTTTTCTTTCTGCTAAACCCTGAATTTAAATGTTCATATTACACACGAAAATTTATGCAAATCCTTATCCAAGTGTTTTTCATCTTGAAAATAGTAAACCTTTGATTTAAAAGTTCAAACCCCATCATAAAATATTTTCAGTAGATTTACTGTCAAAAAGAAAGATTCACGCATTGTAGCAGTTAATCAGGAAAGAGAGCTGTTAAGTTTTCATGACATTTTTCATTCTTTTCTGGTTTTATGTTCTTAAACCATAGAGAAAACACACTTGTGGAACTTGTGGTTCTTTGTCCTATTGGCTCTTACTCATACTTGCTCCTTTCATTCATTTTGCTGTGGGACTAAGCACTTCTGCAGAAGGTTGTACATCCCCCCCTTGAACCTCCTTTACTATAGATGTGCCATCTTCTTCTTAGATACTAGGCTGCCACCCGGTATTAGGGTGTTCATTCAACTGTGCTCAGCTGCATCAAGCAATATGAACGCTGCCAGTGGGGACTCTAATAAGAAAAGGGAGCAAATACTGCCTGGAGAGAATTGTCTCAGGGTGCTCCATGTCTTTCTTTTCCCTCAAATCTGAGATGGGGCAGCGTAGTCATGAAGTCATTGATAGCAATCAATGTTTGGTGGACTTGGCAATATTACGTTTACAGTTGGACTCGATGATCTTAAAGGTCTTTTCCAACCTAAATGATTCTATGATAAACACTCACCTAGGTTCTGCTCAGTTGCTGGTGGCTGAGTGGAGCTCCCCAGTGGAGCTAATCTCAGTGATATGCTTCAGGAATTCACCAGCAAGACTAAAAGTCACCCTTGATTTCCATCAGACCTAACTGGCCTAGTGAGTGGCTTAAATGACTGCCTATTAATTTTTTTCAGTTTTGGCTCTCACGGTAGTTGATTAGGACTATGTGGTGGGTTGACCCTGGCTGGGTGCCAGGTGCCCACCAAAGCCGCTCTATCACTCCCCCTTCTTAGCTGGACAGGGGGGAGAAAATATAACAAAAGGCTCGTGGGTCAAGATAAGGACAGTTTAATAAAGTGAAAGCAAAGGTCGCGCGCGAAAGCAAAGAAAAACAAATGATATTATTCTCTACTTCCCATCAGCAGGCGATGTCTGGCCACTTCCTGGGAAGCAGGGCTTCAGTACGAGTGGTGGTTGCTCCAGAAGACAAAAATGCCTCCCCTTCCGTCTCCATTTACTTAGCTTTTATAGCTGAGCTGACGTCATATGGTATGGAATATCTGTTTGGTTAGTTTAGGTCAGCTGTCCTGGTTATGTCCCCTCCCAAGATCTTGCCCTGCCCCAGCCTGCCATTGAGGGAGGGGGCAAAAATGTTGGGGAGACAGCCTTGGTGCTGTGCCAGCGCTGCTCAGCAGTAGCCAAAACACTGGTGTGTTATCAACACCTCTCTAGCTACTAATGCAGAGCACAGTTCTATGAGGGCTGCTATGGGGACTATTAACTCCATCTCAGCCAGACCCAATACAATCTCCACCCCTTATTCCATACCATTTGCATCATGCTCAGGTCCCACATAATTTAATACAGATGTCTTCTAACCATGCCATTGTATTTAATTCTCATTACTGAAATCCCTTCTTGCCAACACTTACAACTGTAACTACATACTTAAACCACTTTTATACCCAACATACAGATTTATACATTCTTATTAATTACTGTCCCCTGTCCTTTAAGAGATAGATATTCCATGGGCTTCTTCCACTCCTCCCGATGTTCACACACAGGTTATGACTTGGTCCCCATCCATCAAGATGAGTGGTCAGGACAGGAGAAGCAGTATGTTCGATCGTTGGGCACCAACACCGGCTTGGTTTGGGTCACCGTTGCACTTGTCTGGTTCCTTGCGAAGTTCACTCCTCTGCAGTTCAGGTCATTCCTGCTACATTACTTCCTACAACATACAACTCACATCACAGGTTATTTTTCCCTCAAGGTTAAATGTCCTTGAGGCACACACTGGGTCTCCCCATCCTTCCGCATTACCCACCAAGTACACCCAGGTCCCTGAGCAAAGACGATCCCACGAATGGGTTTGCCTTTTCCCATGGGAGGAGAAATCCACACTGCCTTCCCCAGCCACTTCCCCATGTGCACTACGGGGACCTTATCTCCTCCCACAGTATGTAGGGGTTTTGTTTGGGCAGGACCAGGACGGTTAGCAGATCCTCTGGTGTTAACTAGCCAAGTGGCTTCTGCTAAATTTGTATCCCAATGCTTCGATGTCCCATTGCCTAGCGCTCTCAACATAGTCTTCAACAGTCCATTATAACTCTCAATTTTTCCAGATGCTTGCGGGTGATAGGGTATGTGGTACACCCACTCAATGCCATGTTTCTTTGCCCAGGAGCTTATGAGGTTATTTTGGAAATGAGTCCCACTGTCTGATTCAATTCTTTCTGGGGTACCATGTCGCCATAAAATTTGCCTTTCGAGGCCTAAGATGGTGTTTCGGGCAGTGGCATGGTTTACAGGGTATGTTTCTAGCCAACCAGTAGTTGCTTCCACCATGGTGAGTATGTAGCGCTTGCCTTGGCGTGTTCGTGGCAGTGGTCCAATGTAGTCAATTTGCCAGGCCTCGCCATATTGAAAACCCAGCCACCGCCCTCTGTTCCAGGGAGACTTTACTCTGGTGGCTCGTTTGATTGCAGCACATGTTTCACATTCATGCGTGACCTGTGTGATGGCTTCCATGGTCAGGTCCACCCCTCGATCACGAGCCCACCTATATGTTGCATCTCTCCCTAGATGTCCCGATGTCTCATGGGCCCATCGAGCTACAAATAGCTCACCCTTACGCTCCCAGTCCAGGTCCACCTGAGCTACTTCTATTTTGGCAGCCTTCTCTACCTGTTCATTGTTTCGATGTTCTTCAGTGGCACGGCTTTTGGGCATGTGAGCATCTACATGACGTACCTTTAAAGTCATGTGTTCTACCTGGGCAGCAATGTCCTGCCACAATGCAGCTGCCCAGATGGGTTTACCCCTGCGTTGCCAATTGGTCTTCTTCCACTGCTGTAGCCACCCCCATAGGGCATTAGCCACCATCCAGGAGTCGGTATAGAGATAGAGTACTGGCCACTTTTCTCGTTCAGCAATATCTAGGGCTAGTTGGATGGCTTTCACTTCTGCAAACTGACTTGACTCACCTTCTCCTTCAGTGGCCTCAACGACTTGTCGTGTGGGACTCCACACAGCAGCTTTCCACTTCCGATGGTTCCCTACCACACGACAGGATCCATCAGTAAACAAAGCATAACGCCTCTCGTCTTCTGATAACTCATTATATGGTGGTGCCTCTTGGGCACAAGCCACCTCCTCAGGCGTTGCTCCAAAATCTCTGCCTTCTGGCCAGTTCATGATCTCTTCCAGAATTCCTGGGCGGTTAGATTTTCCCAGTCGAGCCCGTTGCGTGATCAATGCTACCCACTAACTCCATGTAGCGCTGGTTGCACGATGAGCAGAGGGGATGTTTCCTTTGAACATCCAGTGTAGCACAGGCAATCGTGGTGCCAAGAGGAGATATGCTTCTGTACCAACAACTTCGGAAGCGGCTCGAACCCCCTCGTATGCTGCTAGTATCTCTTTTTCAGTCGGGGTGTAGTGGGCTTCTGATCCTCGGTACCCCTGGCTCCAAAACCCTAATGGTCGACCTCGGGTTTCTCCTGGAGTTTTCTGCCAGAGGCTCCAGGTGAGACCATGCTCCCCAGCTGCAGTGTAGAGTACATTTTGTACATCTGGTCCTGTCCGGACAGGCCCAAGAGCTACTGCACGAGCTATTTCCTGTCTGATATGCTCAAAGGCTTGTTGTTGCTCAGGGCCCCATTCAAAATAGTTCTTTTTCCACGTTACTCGATAGAGAGGGCTCACAAGCTGACTATAACCTGGAATATGCATTCTCCAGAACCCCACAAGGCCTAGGAAAGCTTGTGTTTCCTTCTCGTTAGCTGGTGGAGACATAGTTGCTATCTTGTTGACCACATCCATAGGGACATGACGGCATCCATCCTGCCATTTTATTCCCAAGAACTGAATCTCCTGTGCAGGTCCCTTGACCTTGCTTTTCTTTATGGAGAAACCAGCTTTCAGAAGAATCTGAATTACTCTTTTTTCCCTTCTCAAACACTTCTTCTGCCTCGTTGCCCCACACGATGATGTCATCTATGTATTGTAAATGTTCAGGGGCATCGCCTTGTTCCAGTGCAGTTTGGATTAGTCCGTGACAAATGGTAGGGCTGTGCTTCCACCCTTGGGGCAGTCGATTCCAGGTGTATTGGACACCTCTCCACGTGAAAGCAAACTGTGGCCTGCACTCTGCTGCCAAAGGAATGGAGAAAAACGCATTGGCAATATCAATTGTAGCATACCACGTGGCTGCCTTTGATGCCAGTTCATATTGGAGCTCTAACATGTCTGGTAGAGCAGCACTCAGTGGTGGTGTCACTTCGTTCAGGCCGCGATAATCTACTGTTAACCTCCACCCTCCATCAGACTTTTGCACTGGCCATATAGGACTATTAAAAGGTGAATGAGTCTTGCTGATGACTCCTTGGCTCTCTAGTTGATGAATCAGCTCATGGATGGGAGCCAGGGAGTCTCGGTTTGTGTGATATTGCTGCCGGTACACCGTCCTGGTAGCGATTGGCACCTGCTGTTCTTCATCTCGCAGCAATCCCACAATGAAGGGATCTTCCGAGAGGCCAGGCAGGGTAGATAGCTGTTTGATCTTCTTTGCGTTTACAGTGGCTACACCAAAAGCCCATCAGTACCCCTTTGGGTCCTTGAAGCACCCTCTCTTGAGGTAGTCTATGCCAAGGATACAAGGGGCCTCTGGGCCGGTCACAATGGGGTGCTTTTCCCACTTGTCCCCTGTCAAGCTCACTTCAGCCTCCAATACAGTCAATTCTTGGCATCCCCCTGTCACTCCAGAGATCCAGATGGGTTCTGTGCCCCTGTACCCTGATGGCACCAGCGTACACTGTGCACCAGTGTCTACCAAAGCCTTATACCTCTGTGGGTCTGATGTGCCAGGCCATCGAATCCACACAGTCCAGTATATCCGGTCATCCCTTTCCTCCTCCTGGCCGAAGGCAGGGACCCTCTATTGCTGTTCCTCATCAGAGTATTCACTGTCTGACCCTTGCGGTGCCAGACCAGAAGTCCCCTCACCAGAATCAAGGGAGGTGGTTTCAGTTCTTCTATGCCTGGAGGATCGCTGATTGCTTTCTTGGGCCTCTACAGCAACTACGCTGACAGCCTTCTTCTTGGGTGACCCCTTCTTAACAGCTGTCTTCCCTCTCAGTTCACGTACGCGGGCTTCCAGCTTAAAGGTGGGTTCACCATCCCACTTCCTCATGTCCTCCCCTTGATCACGCAGGAAGAACCAGAGTGCACCACGCGGCATATTCCTTGGGCTCCCTTTTCCTCTGACCGGGGCAGGAGAGGACTGATTTCTTGGAGCATCCCTAACAGCCAAGGCACTGTCCTGTAGAGATGAGGAGACACAGAGATTTTCCTCAAAGTTTTGGAGCCAAGATGACACTTTCTCCACAGTTGGTGTTTCCATATCTGGGCAATACATTGCTGCCAAGCTGTTAGAATACGACGCTGGGGCACCTTGAATCACCTTTCTCCACATGGCCCGTGTGCACAGGACATCCTCTGGATCTTTTGAGACTTCCTCATCATCTAGATCACTGTAGATGACTTCCACCACTGCTAACTCTCTCAGGTACTGGATGCCTTCATCTGCGGTAGTCCACTTTCCTGAGGAGTTCACAAGATCTTCCTTGAATGGATATCTTGCCCTCACACTTGAGAGGAGCCGGCTCCAGAGACTGCAAATTGCTGCTTCTTTTCCAATTCCTCTTTCAATTCCCTGGTTTCTAGCGAGGGATCCCAGCTGTTGGGCTTCCTTGCCTTCCAGTAGCTGACTGTCGGCCCCATTATCCCAGCATCAGAGCAGCCAGGCAGGGATCCGCTCACCTGGCTGGCGGCTGTAGTCTTTCCGCAAGTCCCGAAGTTCTGAGGACATCAGGGACCGGGTAGTTTCCGCTTCCTGTTTAAGTTCTTTCACTCCTCCCTCCAATTTCTTTGTCGAAGGACGGCTTCTAGATTAAACCTTTCCTCTTCTTCTTCCCTCACTAATCGATGGTATGGACCTGTTGATCTCCTTATCCATTGTTTCTTTTTCACTACTGGGGCAATTACTGTGGTGGTTGTTGTTGTTTGGGTCCCTATCTCAAGCATGGTGTCCTCAGATGCAGTCTGGGTCCCTGCCTCAACCATGGTCCTCTGAGAGTGTTGAACTATGGCTCGGTAGGCATAGGCCAGGCCCCAGTACAGTGCGAGAAGCTGCTGGTTTTCATTGGGATAGGCAAGGCACCCTTCTATCAGGTGGCATGTCAGTTTGCCAGGGTTACTTGCCTGTTCAGGTGTAAAGTCCCAGATTATGGGAGGTGATAACCGTCCTAGGAATCTGCCCAAATCCTTCCATATACCCTGCCACCCAGGGACCGGTCGCTTGAGGGCACATTTCAGTATTGCCTCACCCGAAACTTGTCTTCTTTTATACCAGGATGAGACCAGATTCCACAATACCCATAATATACCACCAGTATTAATTATTAGTATTGAACAACTCACATAAGGGTGAACAAGGACCTCGGGAGCCTGCACAATAAAACCATTCACATCAATGCCTGGTAGGGAGAGGGAGATGCGTTCCCTCATCTCCTCCACAAGATAGCTTCCACAACACAGCAAAGCCATCAGTGCCAGGGGAAAGCACATAGATATTATTTGTATTAGCATGTTCCCGAGTTCCTTCATTCTCCCCACAAGATAGCTCCCGCAGCACAAAAAAACCATCAGTGCCAAGGCAAAGCACACAGCCATTATTTGCATTACCATGTTCCCAAACTCAGCAAGGTAGAGATAAGCAAGCAGCCAACAAGCTCCATGACCTGCACAGGAGCTTGCCACTTAATAACTAGCTAAGGCACGCTTAATGCAAAACTGCCGTTGTCTTGCCCCACGTTGGGCGCCAAAAAGGACTGTGGTGGGTTGACCCTGGCTGGGTGCCAGGTGCCCACCAAAGCCGCTCTATCACTCCCCCTTCTTAGCTGGACAGGGGGGAGAAAATATAACAAAAGGCTCATGGGTCAAGATAAGGACAGTTTAATAAAGTGAAAGCAAAGGTCGCGCGCTAAAGCAAAGAAAAACAAATGATATTATTCTCTACTTCCCATCAGCAGGCGATGTCTGGCCACTTCCTGGGAAGCAGGGCTTCAGTACGCGTGGTGGTTGTTCTGGAAGACAAAAATGCCTTCCCTTCCATCTCCCTTTACTTAGCTTTTATAGCTGAGCTGACGTCATATGGTATGGAATATCTGTTTGGTTAGTTTAGGTCAGCTGTCCTGGTTATGTCCCCTCCCAAGATCTTGCCCTGCCCCAGCCTGCCATTGAGGGAGGGGGCAAAAATTTTGGGGAGACAGCCTTGGTGCTGTGCCAGCGCTGCTCAGCAGTAGCCAAAACACTGGTGTGTTATCAATACCTTTCTAGCTACCAATGCAGAGCACAGTTCTATGAGGGCTGCTATGGGGACTATTAACTCCATCTCAGCCAGACCCAATACAGACTACTATTGGTCATAACTAGATATAACTCACTGCAGGGCCAACAAGACAGATGGGAGCACCATGGACTGCAGCCTCTCTGTTAGCACCAGCTGCAGACCAGAAACTACATCATGAGTGTGGCTGCACCTCCTCTATAGCCCCCACCCCTACAGATTAAGGGCTGCAGTTTTGGGGATTAATCTCTTGTTAGAGCTGGGCAGTAGTAAGGAAGACTGCATCGCTCCTTTCTTAGGCCTTTTTTTCTCACTCAGAAAAACGTGGCAGTCCTGTCTGATATGAAACTACCAAAATCTTTTATTTGGGAAAACATGACAAACAAGCAAATCATGCCTGGCTACTATCTACATCTGGCAAGAAGAGAGGTCTGACTTAACTATCCCCATACTTCAGTTTTAATTCCCAGGAGTATGTGGCACAATTATGCTCTAGTTGGTGAGTTTCTGCCCATTGGTCTTTATGATAACACAGCAAGAAGCAGAACATACCTATTTTGTAGCCTGCTATCTCTCAGCTGATATCTGAACTGAACATCAATAATTAATAATAATAGTGCAGATGTGACAGTCTGAAAATAAACTTGCTTTGTTGGACTAGAAATTTCACAGTGGAGTTTCATTGCATGGCTGATGAGACATTATAGATACTCAGCTATTGAGAGAACTGTTGTTAAATAAAGGAGGTGTCTTCCATTCTGTACCAGATCCTGCTCTTCTTCAGGTATCATCCCTGAGGGTTACAATGGGGTAGATGAAAGCAAACCAGAAGATCAGATAGCTTAACAACTAAATGCTGCTGTGCTGAACTGCTATCCATTAATTAAACTATGCTATGATACACTTAATGAGATTTGCAGTTTTGTCTGCTTTTTCCTGGACTATATGATAACACTTTTATTTTTCAAAAATTTAGAGGAAAATGCCTCTGAGAGGCCAGTGGTGAGCTGCCAAAGTTTATTCGGAAGATAAATAAACTTAAGCATGGCAATATAACTGTATGATAAAGGAGATATATGAAATACTAATTCCAATATTTAGTCTAGTCTGTCTCTCTATTTTATAGAGACACAGCCAGTAGCAAAAGAAACAAAACCTGGCACGTTATCATCAACTCACAATATTTATTTTTGTTAGTAATAAATGTGATAACGTCTTGTGGCAATAATAGTATTTATTGGCTAAATAATAACTAATAACAGTAATAGTAACTGGTACGGCCCTCAGATTACTATCTATTATTGATTTTTCACATAGGCAGTGATGAAGTTCCAACAAGAAGTCTGAGGGTAATCAAGAGAGACTTCAGGGCTGTCACGACCCAGGCTGGACAGACCAGGGAGGGGTCGTGGTGAGTTCAGAATTCCCTTGGGCTAAATTAAGGTGAAACGACACCAAAAAATCAGTTAAACTTTTTATTCATGGCAGAAGCAAACTGAACTTGGGAGGAATAACAGTAGGTGGCAGAGTTTCTCACAACAGGAATTGGCATGAAACTACCTCAGTAAACGGTGTAACCCGTGGTAACCATATACATCAATTCAGGGAAGAAGGAGATCCCTCCCGTTGAGTCACGAGGTTCAGAGCAGACCCCCTTGCTTTCCAGACTCCTTCTCAGAGAGGAGCCTAGGGGCGGCTGGATCCACTCCTAGTCCCAGACTTGGTCAACGGTTTTATGTCTTAAAGGGATGAGGTGTAGGGATTATGAAAAAGGAGAGAGAGAGGAAAAGAAAAGAGAAAGATTTCACTGGTCCTGGGTCCAGTGTTGGTTCAGTCAGTCTAAAGGTCCAGTTCCAGTGGGTGTACGCACCTGGGGCTTCAGTTTGTGTCCTTTATCATCCTTGCCCCTCCTTTGGGCAGGCACTTGAACTCATTAGGCTAATTAAGTGTCATGCGCAGTTTGTGCTTTCAGAACCTTCGGGAAATGGGTCGGTGGGTTTGGGGGTCATTTGGGGAGTAACTTCTCCTTCCCTGCAGACATGACGGTTGTTTGATCTTTGGCCATGCATGGTGAGCTGCCCTGCTCAGCATAGCAGAACATGGAGGTGTACACCCTCGGGCAAGCCCTTCCTGTCCTGTTGCTGATGACCTGTGTTGATCTGTGCTGATCGGCTTCTTTTCACCTGTGGTTCCTTGCTTTGCAGGGTTCGTTGTTATGCAGAGTTCACTGTTATGCAGAACTTCCCCCACCACAATGTTTGAGACATTAACTCTTTCAGTCTCTCACAAGGGCCTTGGGAAGACTGGTTAAGGGATCAGCAGCACAAGTAGTATCCTTCCAGTTGCAGGGAATGATGAGGGAAGAAACAAGAAGACCCAGCTGATCAATACCTGGCTCGGAGCCTGGTGTCATCAGCAGAATTTTGGGTTTTTTGATCATGGGTCAATTTACACAACACCAGGCCTGCTGGCGACAGACGGGGTACAACTGTCTCAAAGGGGGAAAAGGATCTTTTGCGCAGGAGTTAGCAGGGCTCATTGAAAGAGCTTTAAACTAGATTTGAAGGAGGAAAGGGATAAAACCAGGCCCACTAGAGATAAGCCTGGGGGGTGGCATGCCAATGTTTGAGGGATGGTGTGCTAGCAAGGTCCTTTGGTCTGCCATCTCAGTGGAGGTAGGGGATGGAGATCCACACAGCAGAAAAGATGCAAGGGTTATTGATGTGTTAGAAACCATGGAAGCACCTGAGAATGGTCACACAGGAATTAGGGCTTCTCCCCCAAAAAAGGTGGTGGGATCAATA
Organism: Aquila chrysaetos chrysaetos; assembly: GCF_900496995.4. Classification (NCBI taxonomy): domain Eukaryota; kingdom Metazoa; phylum Chordata; class Aves; order Accipitriformes; family Accipitridae; genus Aquila; species Aquila chrysaetos. The sequence goes on along the minus strand of NW_024470321.1, from coordinate 4,276,974 downwards.
GCCCAACTGAAGTGCATCTACACCCATGCACACAGCATGGGCAACAAACAGGAGGAGCTGAAAGCCATTGTGCAGTGGGAAAACTATGATATAGTTGCCATCACAGAAACATGGTGGGATGACTCACACAACTGGAGTGCTGCAATGGATGGCTATAAACACTTCAGAAGGGATAGGCAAGGAAGGAGAGGTGGTGGGGTAGCCCTGTATGTTAGGGAGAGTTTTGACTGTCTAGAGGTTGATGATGGTGATGATAGGGTCAAGTGTTTATGGGTAAGAAATCAGGGGAAAGGCCAACAAGGCAGATATCATGGTGGGAGTCTGTTATAGACCATCCAAACAGGATGAAGAAGTGGATGAAACATTCTATAAGCAGCTGGGAGAAGTCTCACGATCACTAGCCCTTGTTCTCGCAGGGGCCTTCAACTTACCAGATGTCTGCTGGCAATACAATACAGTGGAGAGGAAACAGTCCAGGAGGTTCCTGGAGTGCGTGGAAGATAACTTCCTGACACAGCTGGTGAGTGAGCCAACTAGGGAAGGCGCCCCGCCGGACCTGTTGTTTGTGGAACAGAGAAGGGCTTGTGGGTGATGTGATGGCTGAAGGCCATCTTGGGCATAGCAATCATGAAATTATAGTTTTCGATTCTTGGAAAAGTAAGGAATGTAGTTAGAAGTGCTACCTTGGACTTCTGGAGGGCAGACTTTGGCCTGTTTAGGGGCCTGGTTGACAGAATCCCTTGGGAGGCAGGCCCGAAGGGCAAAGGAGTCCAGGAAGGCTGGACATTCTTCAAGAAGGAAATCTTAAAAGCTCAGGAACAGGCCATCCCTATGTGCCAAAAGATGAGCCAGTGGGGAAGAAGACCGGCCCTGGCTGAACAGAGAGCTTTGGCTGGAACTCAGGAAAAAAAACCAAGAGATTTTATGACCTTTGGAAGAAGGGGCAGGCAACTCAGGAGGACTACAAGGATGTCATCAGGTTATGCAGGGAGAAAATTAGAAGGGCCAAAGCCCAACTAGAACTTTAATCTGGCTACTGCTGTAAAAGACAATAAAAATGTTTCTATAACTACATTAGCAACAAAAGGAGGGATAAGGACAACCTCCATCCTTTATTGGATGTGGGGGGAAACATAGTGACAAAGGATGAGGAAAAGGCTGAGGTACTTAATGCCGCCTTTGCTTCAGTCTTTAATAATAAGACCAGTTGTTCTCAGGGCACCCAGCCCCCTGAGCTGGAAGACAAGGACGAGGAGCAGAATGAAGCCTCCATAATCCAAGGGGAATTGGTTAGCGACCCTGCTATACTACTTAGACACACACAAGTCTATGGGGCTGGATGGGATCCACCCAAGGGTACCGAGGGGAGCTGGTGGAAGTGCTCACCAAGCCACTTTCCATCATTTATCAGCAGTCCTGGCTAACCGGGTGTCCTGGTTTTGGCTGGGATAGTTAATTGTCTTCCTAGTAGCTGGTATAGTGTAATGATTTGGGTTCAGTACGAGAAGAATGTTGATAACACACTGATGTTTTCAGTTGTTGCTAAGTAGTGTTTAGACTAAGTCAAGGATTTTTCAGCTTCTCATGCCCAGACAGCAAGAAGGCTGGAGGGGCACAAGAAGCTGGGAGGCGACGCAGCCAGGGCAGCTGACCAAAGTGGCCAAAGGGGTCTTCCCATTACCAGTTGATGTCGTGGTCGAGACGGTGACAGAATGACAAGTCGCATTCTTATAGTACAAGCAAAGAAGGATTTTTTTTATTTACTCCAAGCCAGCAAATGTATACCCATATATACTTGTTACCTTGTACATATGTCTGTCCCTTATTGGTCAGAAAGTGGTCAGAAGTTGTTTTTCTCACCCCCTCATTGGGTGGCTTTTTTTCAGGTTCCTTATCACACCTGCAACCAAGTCAACACATTCCTAAACTTAGTTCCCAGGCATTCTTCTCCCTCCTTTCTTGTTCTCTCACGGAACACTGCAAACCTTGTCAAGGTCAATATCCTCCCCAGGCCCCGAGGTCCAGCCGAGGTCCTCCACAATTCCCCCTTTTTGTTTTTGCGCCAAATATGCCATGTGAATTGTCCGCTGCAGGGCCCTTTGCAGCAAGGACCAGCACACATGGGAGGATGCTCCAATGCAATGATAATAATTGCCAATATTAATAATCCTGTTTTCAATACTCCTTTTAACCACCCTCCAATCCCCCATTGAGAGAACAAGCCATCCAACCAAAAAAACCCCCAACATCTTCTGTCAGCTTCTGCACCTCCTTTCGCAGCTGTTGGATACTCTGGGACACTGACACCGAATGACCTGATAGGTTCATACAACACATACCATTAAGTTTTTCACAACTGTGGCCAGGGGCCAACAATAGAAAATCAATAGCTGCTCTGTTTTTATAGCGTAGCATGGCATATAGAATCTATATCTAGCAATAATCCAGAAAGAGCTTGTGATGTAGCATCGCTTTGCGTGCTTAGCCAGCATCCCTCTTGGCCCGTAGCATTTGCAAGCGTTACCCATATGTTCATCTTGGGCCTGTGATGGTACCCATATTGCAAACCACTACTCTGAGGAGACTGCAGCAGGCGATGACACTTCTAAGTAGGGTTTACCAGTCGTACCAGCACCCATCGCGGTCCAGTATCTGTGGAGACACAAGCATAACCTCGACCCCAGGTTAATAAGTCACAAGGTGCAGACCACTGACCCGTCTGCAGGTCCCGTATCTGAACCTTAACCCCGGGGGCCACACCAGATATACTTGTCAAATGACCCAAAATGACGCAGCTTGGTGGTTGTTGAACATCATCAGTGACCTGCAAAAAATTTAATACATACGTGGCCTTGTTAAGTCGAGCCTCCGGGCCCTCACCCATCATTCCCCCTTTTTGTTTTTGAAGCATATGCTTTAGAGTTCCATGGGAGCGCTCTACAAGGCCTTGTCCTGTGGGAGAATGAGGGATACCGGTGACATGGGTAATTCCCCCAAAGCTGCAAAAAAGATAGTCACCTTGGTAGAAAGATAGGCTGGACCGTTGTCAGTCTTAATCTGCTGAGGTACACCAGCCACAGAGAAAACGCAGTGTCGAATACATCCCTGGCGGCTTCACCTGTATGAGCGGTGGCAATAACAACAGAAGAAAAAGTATCAATAGACCACATGCACATATTTCAACCGCTCAAACTCAGGAATATGTGTCATGTCAGTCTGCCAGATTTGCAAGGCTCGAAGGCCTCTAGGGGTTGGTTCCATAATAATGAGGTACATGGTGGCCCTGACAGTCAGGGCACGCGGCGACGATGGCACGAGCCTCAGAGTTCGACAATCGAAATTGCCGCTTTAAGGCCCTGATGTCCTTGGTGAAAAAAAACGATGAGCTGTCGATCGCCTGTTGTCTCACATTTGGTACTGGACCTATTGCCACCCCCGATACGAGAGCATCTGCACGAGCGTTCCCTTCCACAATAAAACCAGGCAAGCTTGTGTGGCTTTTAATATGCATGACATAATATGGGGAGCGGCGTTCCTGAATCTCCATCCATAACAGCTTCAACACCCCAAACTAACTTTTCATTTCCCACCTGACCAAGCACAGCCTTAGCCAATCTTTGAACCAAACCCGCCACCATAAGCTGAATCGGTGACAACGTTTACAGGATCGGGAAAATGTTGAAAACACCATCCCCATTGCTCAAAGTTCTACACTTGAGGGGAGCCTTCTGCTGTTCTATCTTCTGTTGCCATTGTCTGCATCATGCCACACAATGGCTGCTCTTCCTGTTTTTCCTGAACCGTCAGTGAACACCGTGGGACCATCACCGCTCTGATGTGACTTAGTTCTTTGTGCAAAGCGTATTTGACTTCCATTTTAATTAACGGATAAGAAGGAAGATGATACCCAATTTGCCCAGTATAATTTGCCAAGGCTGCTTGCAATGCGGAGCTATTAGCGAGACACCATTCAAAATAATCGGTTTTGACGGCACGTTATACATTACTGGGTCCCTGGCTATCATCTCCATACATCGCTCGGGTCTTCATGATAATTGGGCTAAAAGCTCAAAAGACCTGGGGCGGTTTTGTTTGGTCTGACTGCAAGAAGCCCATTCTACCAATGCAATGGATCCGGCCAATCAGAATTCCCATTGTGCGATCATGGCAAAAGGTACCAATTGTTCTATTAATACAAAAACCTGAATTGAAACTGTCAGATCAATTCTCCAACACATGTCTATGCACCATTGTCTGTTCTACTTCTGTAATTACTTGTTTGCCTCAGGGGTTAATGCCCGTGTGCCAATATCTGTATCACCCTTCAATAAATCCAAAGTGGCTGTAATTTCGATGATGGCAACCCTAATAGGGTCGAATCCAATTGTCACTCCGGCAATTTTTTGTACATCATTTAAAGTTTTTATCTCCCATTGTAACTGAATGGGTTGTGGTGCGACCGTCTGATTAATATTTTCATACCAAATCAGCACCGGTTTAACGCGTACCTTTTCAGGTGCAATAACTAGGCCTAATCGCTGTAGTGAACACGTGCTGTGACTTCCTTTCGCTTAACATCTGTTGAGATGGAGCGGCTAGCAAAATGTCATCCATATATGATAACAATAACAGTGGGAACGCAGCACGAACTGGACTTAAGGCCTTTGCCACAAACCACTGACAAATGGTGGGAGAATTTTTCATTCCCTGAGGTCAAAACTTTCCATGATACCTTTTCCCGGCCTCACCGTTGTTCACTGAGGGTACGTGAAAGCAAACTTCTCCATATCAGGTGCGGCTAAAGAGATGGTGAAAAAACATCTTTAAGTCCATTACAATAATTTCCCTTGCATTGGAATCATAGTTGGAGAAGGTACCCTGTCTGCATTCCCCCATGGTTTGCTATACCTCATTAATCTTCCGTAATCATGGCAATAGCCTCGCATTTTCCAGATTTCTTTTGATCACACATCACTGGTGTTCCATGGGCTATGAGAGGCCTCAATATGGTCCTGCGGCCAATTGTTGCTACAACTAAGATTTCAAGGCGAGATTTTTCTTGATTGAGGGGCCACTGATCCACCTACACTGGCTTATCTGTTACCAGGTCAGTGCCATGTGGTCCGCTCCACGCCCTGCAGCACAGTGGCCCCTATGAAAACTCGCACCCCCCCATTGGTCCAACACATCTCGACCCCATAATAAGTGGCAAAGTGTGACACATGCTCACATGGCTTTCTGTCCCTCTGGGTTGCTTATTAGCACAGTTTTTGCGCAATAAAACTATTTGAAACTCACCTACCCCAACACTCTTCCGCACTTTACAACCAATGGCCACGAGAGGGCCAGTTACGCTGCGCTATGATGGTCAAATCAGCCCCCAGGTCCAGCAAAAACCTATCAATTTATCTGTGATGGGATGCATTTGCCATAGTGAGGGTAAAGGTCATTTCGGCCTGCTTTCCGTAATGCGTTGCGACCAAAATACCTGCGGCTTTCCCGTGGACCCAAACCTTGAGTACCACGAGTTACCTGTTTCTGTCGCAGGCACACAGCTCATAATGGTACGAGTTGAGAATTCGTGTGCCTCCTTTTATAGTGACTGGAGGGGTTGCAGTAGATACCATTGCACATATTTGCCCGTGATAATCAGCATCAATAACTCCCACATGCACCATTACAACCCTTGCAAAGTACTACCCAGTCGTCCCTATTAGAAGGCAGCTTAATCCTTTGCCATCGGTCCCAGGCTTCCAGGGGCACTTTATGCACTCCTTGGGTAGATAAAGTTACCTGTGTGGCGGTGCATACATCCACCCGCTGCTCTTGGTTTTGTCCCGACTTGTCACAAAGGTTTTGTGTGTCTGCGCGAGGCGGTTGACCAGAAAGGGGTTGCTGGAGTGGTAGGGCATGTTGTGTCTGCACGCGCCCTTCGCGCTCTTTCTGCCGTTTCCCGGCTGGAGGGGTGACCGTTAGCATGACCATTTAGATTTACATTGCTTTGCAAAGTGTCCCAGCTTTCGCACTTAAGACATGTAGCTGCTCCACGGCCACCTGCCCGGCTCCTCCTTTTTCTATTTTTAGCGGACAGTTAGCCTTGACGTGTCCAGCCTGCCCGCAGCAGTACATTTCTG